>NW_026697883.1:0-112564 GCF_030435755.1 Ochotona princeps | reverse complement strand
GAGGGGCTATCTGAAAACGGCTGTGGCGCTGAAGTTGCCTGTGAATGTGGAGTTGGTGAGCATGTGAAACCCGCATGTGGAGCATTCGTTTGTGTGGGATGCTCTACTAGATTCATTCCTAGCTAATGCACTCAAAGGGCACTAAGCATAGAGTGTGAAAACTGAGTTTCCTTGAGAGCTGCTGGGAAGCCTGATGGTGTGTGAAGTTAGTGAGCCAAATGGAGTTGTTCTCCCACAAGAACCACTCGGCTGATCCTTCTTCAATATGCCCTTCAGCAACATGCAGTGTTTCCTTGATTGAATTAGCTCTCACACCAATATTTGCGTCTAGAGCCTTTGCATTGAGGGCTATCTGAAAATGGCTGTGGCACTGAAGTTGCCTGTGAATGTGGAGTTGGTGGCATGTGAAACCCGCATGTGGAGCATTCGTTTGTGTGGGATGCTCTACTAGATTCATTTCAGTCCTAGGCACTCAAAGGGCACTAAGCATAGAGTGTGAAAACTGAGTTTCCTTGAGAGCTGCTTGGAAGCCTGATGGTGTGTGAAGTTAGTGAGCCAAATGGAGTTGTTCTCCCACAAGAACCACTCTGCTGATCCTTCTTCAATATGCCCTTCAGCAACATGCAGTGTTTCCTTGATTGAATTAGCTCTCACACCAATATTTGCGTCTAGAGCCTTTGCATTGAGGGCTATCTGAAAACGGCTGTGGCGCTGAAGTTGCCTGTGAATGTGGAGTTGGTGGCATGTGAAACCCGCATGTGGAGCATTCGTTTGTGTGGGATGCTCTGCTAGATTCATTCCTAGATAATGCACTCAAAGGGCACTAAGCATAGAGTGTGAAAACTGAGTTTCCTTGAGAGCTGCTTGGAAGCCTGATGGTGTGTGAAGTTAGTGAGCCAAATGGAGTTGTTCTCCCACAAGAACCACTCGGCTGATCCTTCTTCAATATGCCCTTCAGCAACATGCAGTGTTTCCTTGATTGAATTAGCTCTCACACCAATATTTGCGTCTAGAGCCTTTGCATTGAGGGCTATCTGAAAATGGCTGTGGCGCTGAAGTTGCCTGTGAATGTGGAGTTGGTGGCATGTGAAACCCGCATGTGGAGCATTCGTTTGTGTGGGATGCTCACCAAGCTTCATTTCAGTCCTAGGCACTCAAAGGGCACTAAGCATAGAGTGTGAAAACTGAGTTTCCTTGAGAGCTGCTTGGAAGCCTGATGGTGTGTGAAGTTAGTGAGCCAAATGGAGTTGTTCTCCCACAAGAACCACTCGGCTGATCCTTCTTCAATATGCCCTTCACCAACATGCAGTGTTTCCTTGATTGAATTAGCTCTCACACCAATATTTGCGTCTAGAGCCTTTGCACTGAGGGCTATCTGAAAACGGCTGTGGCGCTGAAGTTGCCTGTGAATGTGGAGTTGGTGGCATGTGAAACCCGCATGTGGAGCATTCGTTTGTGTGGGATGCTCTACCAGGTTCATTCCTAGATAATGCACTCAAAGGGCACTAAGCATACAGTGTGAAAACTGAGTTTCCTTGAGAGCTGCTGGGAAGCCTGATGGTGTGTGAAGTTAGTGAGCCCAAATGGAGTTGTTCTCCCACAAGAACCACTCGGCTGATCCTTCTTCAATATGCCCTTCAGCAACATGCAGTGTTTCCTTGATTGAATTAGCTCTCACACCAATATTTGCGTCTAGAGCCTTTGCATTGAGGGCTATCTGAAAATGGCTGTGGCACTGAAGTTGCCTGTCAATGTGGAGTTGGTGTGGCATGTGAAACCCGCATGTGGAGCATTCGTTTGTGTGGGATGCTCTACTAGATTCATTTCAGTCCTAGGCACTCAAAGGGCACTAAGCATAGAGTGTGAAAACTGAGTTTCCTTGAGAGCTGCTTGGAAGCCTGATGGTGTGTGAAGTTAGTGAGCCAAATGGAGTTGTTCTCCCACAAGAACCACTCTGCTGATCCTTCTTCAATATGCCCTTCAGCAACATGCAGTGTTTCCTTGATTGAATTAGCTCTCACACCAATATTTGCGTCTAGAGCCTTTGCATTGAGGGCTATCTGAAAACGGCTGTGGCGCTGAAGTTGCCTGTGAATGTGGAGTTGGTGGCATGTGAAACCCGCATGTGGAGCATTCGTTTGTGTGGGATGCTCTACTAGATTCATTCCTAGATAATGCACTCAAAGGGCACTAAGCATAGAGTGTGAAAACTGAGTTTCCTTGAGAGCTGCTTGGAAGCCTGATGGTGTGTGAAGTTAGTGAGCCAAATGGAGTTGTTCTCCCACAAGAACCACTCGGCTGATCCTTCTTCAATATGCCCTTCAGCAACATGCAGTGTTTCCTTGATTGAATTAGCTCTCAAACGAATATTTGCGTCTAGAGCCTTTGCATTGAGGGCTATCTGAAAACGGCTGTGGCGCTGAAGTTGCCTGTGAATGTGGAGTTGGTGGCATGTGAAACCCCGCATGTGGAGCATTCGTTTGTGTGGGATGCTCACCAAGCTTCATTTCAGTCCTAGGCACTCAAAGGGCACTAAGCATAGAGTGTGAAAACTGAGTTTCCTTGAGAGCTGCTTGGAAGCCTGATGGTGTGTGAAGTTAGTGAGCCAAATGGAGTTGTTCTCCCACAAGAACCACTCGGCTGATCCTTCTTCAATATGCCCTTCACCAACATGCAGTGTTTCCTTGATTGAATTAGCTCTCACACCAATATTTTGCGTCTAGAGCCTTTGCACTGAGGGCTATCTGAAAACGGCTGTGGCGCTGAAGTTGCCTGTGAATGTGGAGTTGGTGGCATGTGAAACCCGCATGTGGAGCATTCGTTTGTGTGGGATGCTCTACCAGGTTCATTCCTAGATAATGCACTCAAAGGGCACTAAGCATACAGTGTGAAAACTGAGTTTCCTTGAGAGCTGCTGGGAAGCCTGATGGTGTGTGAAGTTAGTGAGCCAAATGGAGTTGTTCTCCCACAAGAACCACTCGGCTGATCCTTCTTCAATATGCCCTTCAGCAACATGCAGTGTTTCCTTGATTGAATTAGCTCTCACACTCAATATTTGCGTCTAGAGCCTTTGCATTGAGGGCTATCTGAAAATGGCTGTGGCACTGAAGTTGCCTGTCAATGTGGAGTTGGTGGCATGTGAAACCCGCATGTGGAGCATTCGTTTTGTGTGGGATGCTCTACTAGATTCATTTCAGTCCTAGGCACTCAAAGGGCACTAAGCATAGAGTGTGAAAACTGAGTTTCCTTGAGAGCTGCTTGGAAGCCTGATGGTGTGTGAAGTTAGTGAGCCAAATGGAGTTGTTCTCCCACAAGAACCACTCTGCTGATCCTTCTTCAATATGCCCTTCAGCAACATGCAGTGTTTCCTTGATTGAATTAGCTCTCACACCAATATTTGCGTCTTAGAGCCTTTGCATTGAGGGCTATCTGAAAACGGTCTGTGGCGCTGAAGTTGCCTGTGAATGTGGAGTTGGTGGCATGTGAAACCCGCATGTGGAGCATTCGTTTGTGTGGGGATGCTCTACTAGATTCATTCCTAGATAATGCACTCAAAGGGCACTAAGCATAGAGTGTGAAAACTGAGTTTCCTTGAGAGCTGCTTGGAAGCCTGATGGTGTGTGAAGTTAGTGAGCCAAATGGAGTTGTTCTCCCACAAGAACCACTCGGCTGATCCTTCTTCAATATGCCCTTCAGCAACATGCAGTGTTTCCTTGATTGAATTAGCTCTCAAACGAATATTTGCGTCTAGAGCCTTTGCATTGAGGGCTATCTGAAAACGGCTGGTGGCGCTGAAGTTGCCTGTGAATGTGGAGTTGGTGGCATGTGAAACCCGCATGTGGAGCATTCGTTTGTGTGGGATGCTCACCAAGCTTCATTTCAGTCCTAGGCACTCAAAGGGCACTAAGCATAGAGTGTGAAAAACTGAGTTTCCTTGAGAGCTGCTTGGAAGCCTGATGGTGTGTGAAGTTAGTGAGCCAAATGGAGTTGTTCTCCCACAAGAACCACTCGGCTGATCCTTCTTCAATATGCCCTTCACCAACATGCAGTGTTTCCTTGATTGAATTAGCTCTCACACCAATATTTGCGTCTAGAGCCTTTGCACTGAGGGCTATCTGAAAACGGCTGTGGCGCTGAAGTTGCCTGTGAATGTGGAGTTGGTGGCATGTGAAACCCGCATGTGGAGCATTCGTTTGTGTGGGATGCTCTACTAGATTCATTCCTAGCTAATGCACTCAAAGGGCACTAAGCATAGAGTGTGAAAACTGAGTTTCCTTGAGAGCTGCTGGGAAGCCTGATGGTGTGTGAAGTTAGTGAGCCAAATGGAGTTGTTCTCCCACAAGAACCACTCGGCTGATCCTTCTTCAATATGCCCTTCAGCAACATGCAGTGTTTCCTTGATTGAATTAGCTCTCACACCAATATTTGCGTCTAGAGCCTTTGCATTGAGGGCTATCTGAAAATGGCTGTGGCACTGAAGTTGCCTGTGAATGTGGAGTTGGTGGCATGTGAAAACCCGCATGTGGAGCATTCGTTTGTGTGGGATGCTCTACTAGATTCATTTCAGTCCTAGGCACTCAAAGGGGCACTAAGCATAGAGTGTGAAAACTGAGTTTCCTTGAGAGCTGCTTGGAAGCCTGATGGTGTGTGAAGTTAGTGAGCCAAATGGAGTTGTTCTCCCCACAAGAACCACTCTGCTGATCCTTCTTCAATATGCCCTTCACCAACATGCAGTGTTTCCTTGATTGAATTAGCTCTCACACCAATATTTGCGTCTAGAGCCTTTGCATTGAGGGCTATCTGAAAACGGCTGTGGCGCTGAAGTTGCCTGTGAATGTGGAGTTGGTGGCATGTGGAACCCGCATGTGGAGCATTCGTTTGTGTGGGATGCTCACCAAGCTTCATTTCAGTCCTAGGCACTCAAAGGGCACTAAGCATAGAGTGTGAAAACTGAGTTTCCTTGAGAGCTGCTTGGAAGCCTGATGGTGTGTGAAGTTAGTGAGCCAAATGGAGTTGTTCTCCCACAAGAACCACTCGGCTGATCCTTCTTCAATATGCCCTTCAGCAACATGCAGTGTTTCCTTGATTGAATTAGCTCTCACACCAATATTTGCGTCTAGAGCCTTTGCATTGAGGGCTATCTGAAAACGGCTGTGTGGCGCTGAAGTTGCCTGTGAATGTGGAGTTGGTGGCATGTGAAACCCGCATGTGGAGCATTCGTTTGTGTGGGATGCTCTACCAGGTTCATTCCTAGATAATGCACTCAAAGGGCACTAAGCATAGAGTGTGAAAAACTGAGTTTCTTGAGAGCTGCTTGGAAGCCTGATGGTGTGTGAAGTTAGTGAGCCAAATGGAGTTGTTCTCCCACAAGAACCACTCGGCTGATCCTTCTTCAATATGCCCTTCAGCAACATGCAGTGTTTCCTTGATTGAATTAGCTCTCATACAAATATTTGCGTCTAGAGCCTTTGCATTGAGGGCTATCTGAAAACGGCTGTGGCGCTGAAGTTGCCTGTGAATGTGGAGTTGGTGGCATGTGAAAACCCGCATGTGGAGCATTCGTTTGTTTGGGATGCTCACCAAGCTTCATTTCAGTCCTAGGCACTCAAAGGGTACTAAGCATAGAGTGTGAAAACTGAGTTTCCTTGAGAGCTGCTTGGAAGCCTGATGGTGTGTGAAGTTAGTGAGCCAAATGGAGTTGTTCTCCCACAAGAACCACTCGGCTGATCCTTCTTCAATATGCCCTTCAGCAACATGCAGTGTTTCCTGATTGAATTAGCTCTCACACCAATATTTGCGTCTAGAGCCTTTGCATTGAGGGCTATCTGAAAACGGCTGTGGCGCTGAAGTTGCCTGTGAATGTGGAGTTTGGTGGCATGTGAAACCCGCATGTGGAGCATTCGTTTGTGTGGGATGCTCTACTAGATTCATTCCTAGATAATGCACTCAAAGGGCACTAAGCATAGAGTGTGAAAACTGAGTTTCCTTGAGAGCTGCTTGGAAGCCTGATGGTGTGTGAAGTTAGTGAGCCAAATGGAGTTGTTCTCTCCCACAAGAACCACTCGGCTGATCCTTCTTCAATATGCCCTTCAGCAACATGCAGTGTTTCCTTGATTGAATTAGCTCTCAAACGAATATTTGCGTCTAGAGCCTTTGCATTGAGGGCTATCTGAAAACGGCTGTGGCGCTGAAGTTGCCTGTGAATGTGGCGAGTTGGTGGCATGTGAAACCCGCATGTGGAGCATTCGTTTGTGTGGGATGCTCACCAAGCTTCATTTCAGTCCTAGGCACTCAAAGGGCACTAAGCATAGAGTGTGAAAACTGAGTTTCCTTGAGAGCTGCTTGGAAGCCTGATGGTGTGTGAAGTTAGTGAGCCAAATGGAGTTGTTTCTCCCACAAGAACCACTCGGCTGATCCTTCTTCAATATGCCCTTCAGCAACATGCAGTGTTTCCTTGATTGAATTAGCTCTCACACCAATATTTTGCGTCTAGAGCCTTTGCACTGAGGGCTATCTGAAAACGGCTGTGGCGCTGAAGTTGCCTGTGAATGTGGAGTTGGTGGCATGTGAAACCCGCATGTGGAGCATTTGTTTGTGTGGGATGCTCTACTAGATTCATTCCTAGCTAATGCACTCAAAGGGCACTAAGCATAGAGTGTGAAAACTGAGTTTCCTTGAGAGCTGCTGGGAAGCCTGATGGTGTGTGAAGTTAGTGAGCCAAATGGAGTTGTTCTCCCACAAGAACCACTCGGCTGATCCTTCTTCAATATGCCCTTCAGCAACATGCAGTGTTTCCTTGATTGAATTAGCTCTCACACCAATATTTGCGTCTAGAGCCTTTGCATTGAGGGCTATCTGAAAATGGCTGTGGCACTGAAGTTGCCTGTGAATGTGGAGTTGGTGGCATGTGAAACCCGCATGTGGAGCATTCGTTTGTGTGGGATGCTCTACTAGATTCATTTCAGTCCTAGGCACTCAAAGGGCACTAAGCATAGAGTGTGAAAACTGAGTTTCCTTGAGAGCTGCTTGGAAGCCTGATGGTGTGTGAAGTTAGTGAGCCAAATGGAGTTGTTCTCCCCACAAGAACCACTTGGCTGATCCTTCTTCAATATGCCCTTCACCAACATGGCAGTGTTTCCTTGATTGAATTAGCTCTCACACCAATATTTGCGTCTAGAGCCTTTGCATTGAGGGCTATCTGAAAACGGCTGTGGCGCTGAAGTTGCCTGTGAATGTGGAGTTGGTGGCATGTGAAACCCGCATGTGGAGCATTCGTTTGTGTGGGATGCTCACCAAGCTTCATTTCAGTCCTAGGCACTCAAAGGGCACTAAGCATAGAGTGTGAAAACTGAGTTTCCTTGAGAGCTGCTTGGAAGCCTGATGGTGTGTGAAGTTAGTGAGCCAAATGGAGTTGTTCTCCCACAAGAACCACTCGGCTGATCCTTCTTCAATATGCCCCTTCAGCAACATGCAGTGTTTCCTTGATTGAATTAGCTCTCACACCAATATTTGCGTCTAGAGCCTTTGCATTGAGGGCTATCTGAAAACGGCTGTGGCGCTGAAGTTGCCTGTGAATGTGGAGTTGGTGGCATGTGAAACCCGCATGTGGAGCATTCGTTTGTGTTGGATGCTCTACCAGGTTCATTCCTAGATAATGCACTCAAAGGGCACTAAGCATAGAGTGTGAAAACTGAGTTTCCTTGAGAGCTGCTGGGAAGCCTGATGGTGTGTGAAGTTAGTGAGCCAAATGGAGTTGTTCTCCCACAAGAACCACTCGGCTGATCCTTCTTCAATATGCCCTTCAGCAACATGCAGTGTTTCCTTGATTGAATTAGCTCTCATACAAATATTTGCGTCTAGAGCCTTTGCATTGAGGGCTATCTGAAAACAGCTGTGGCGCTGAAGTTGCCTGTGAATGTGGAGTTGGTGGCATGTGAAACCCGCATGTGGAGCAATTCGTTTGTGTGGGAAGTTCACCAAGCTTCATTTCAGTCCTAGGCACTCAAAGGGCACTAAGCTGTGGGAAGTTCACCAAGCTTCATTTCAGTCCTAGGCACTCAAAGGGCACTAAGCATAGAGTGTGAAAACTGAGTTTCCTTGAGAGCTGCTTGGAAGCCTGATGGTGTGTGAAGTTAGTGAGCCAAATGGAGTTGTTCTCCCACAAGAACCACTCGGCTGATCCTTCTTCAATATGCCCTTCAGCAACATGCAGTGTTTCCTTGATTGAATTAGCTCTCACACCAATATTTGCGTCTAGAGCCTTTGCATTGAGGGCTATCTGAAAACGGCTGTGGCGCTGAAGTTGCCTGTGAATGTGGAGTTGGTGGCATGTGAAACCCGCATGTGGAGCATTCGTTTGTGTGGGATGCTCTACTAGATTCATTCCTAGATAATGCACTCAAAGGGCACTAAGCATAGAGTGTGAAAACTGAGTTTCCTTGAGAGCTGCTTGGAAGCCTGATGGTGTGTGAAGTTAGTGAGCCAAATGGAGTTGTTCTCCCACAAGAACCACTCGGCTGATCCTTCTTCAATATGCCCTTCACCAACATGCAGTGTTTCCTTGATTGAATTAGCTCTCACACCAATATTTGCGTCTAGAGCCTTTGCATTGAGGGCTATCTGAAAACGGCTGTGGCGCTGAAGTTGCCTGTGAATGTGGAGTTGGTGGCATGTGAAACCCGCATGTGGAGCATTCGTTTGTTTGGGATGCTCACCAAGCTTCATTTCAGTCCTAGGCACTCAAAGGGCACTAAGCATAGAGTGTGAAAACTGAGTTTCCTTGAGAGCTGCTTGGAAGCCTGATGGTGTGTGAAGTTAGTGAGCCAAATGGAGTTGTTCTCCCACAAGAACCACTCGGCTGATCCTTCTTCAATATGCCCTTCAGCAACATGCAGTGTTTCCTTGATTGAATTAGCTCTCACACCAATATTTGCGTCTAGAGCCTTTGCACTGAGGGCTATCTGAAAACGGCTGTGGCGCTGAAGTTGCCTGTGAATGTGGAGTTGGTGGCATGTGAAACCCGCATGTGGAGCATTCGTTTGTGTGGGATGCTCTACTAGATTCATTCCTAGCTAATGCACTCAAAGGGCACTAAGCATAGAGTGTGAAAACTGAGTTTCCTTGAGAGCTGCTTGGAAGCCTGATGGTGTGTGAAGTTAGTGAGCCAAATGGAGTTGTTCTCCCACAAGAACCACTCTGCTGATCCTTCTTCAATATGCCCTTCACCAACATGCAGTGTTTCCTTGATTGAATTAGCTCTCACACCAATATTTGCGTCTAGAGCCTTTGCATTGAGGGCTATCTGAAAACGGCTGTGGCGCTGAAGTTGCCTGTGAATGTGGAGTTGGTGGCATGTGAAACCCGCATGTGGAGCATTCGTTTGTGTGGGATGCTCTACTAGATTCATTCCTAGATAATGCACTCAAAGGGCACTAAGCATAGAGTGTGAAAACTGAGTTTCCTTGAGAGCTGCTTGGAAGCCTGATGGTGTGTGAAGTTAGTGAGCCAAATGGAGTTGTTCTCCCACAAGAACCACTCGGCTGATCCTTCTTCAATATGCCCTTCAGCAACATGCAGTGTTTCCTTGATTGAATTAGCTCTCACACCAATATTTGCGTCTAGAGCCTTTGCATTGAGGGCTATCTGAAAATGGCTGTGGCACTGAAATTGCCTGTGAATGTGGAGTTGGTGGCATGTGAAACCCGCATGTGGAGCATTCGTTTGTGTGGGATGCTCACCAAGCTTCATTTCAGTCCTAGGCACTCAAAGGGCACTAAGCATAGAGTGTGAAAACTGAGTTTCCTTGAGAGCTGCTTGGAAGCCTGATGGTGTGTGAAGTTAGTGAGCCAAATGGAGTTGTTCTCCCACAAGAACCACTCGGCTGATCCTTCTTCAATATGCCCTTCACCAACATGCAGTGTTTCCTTGATTGAATTAGCTCTCACACCAATATTTGCGTCTAGAGCCTTTGCATTGAGGGCTATCTGAAAACGGCTGTGGCGCTGAAGTTGCCTGTGAATGTGGAGTTGGTGGCATGTGAAACCCGCATGTGGAGCATTCGTTTGTGTGGGATGCTCACCAAGCTTCATTTCAGTCCTAGGCACTCAAAGGGCACTAAGCATAGAGTGTGAAAACTGAGTTTCCTTGAGAGCTGCTTGGAAGCCTGATGGTGTGTGAAGTTAGTGAGCCAAATGGAGTTGTTCTCTCACAAGAACCACTCGGCTGATCCTCCTTCAATATGCCCTTCACCAACATGCAGTGTTTCCTTGATTGAATTAGCTCTCACACCAATATTTGCGTCTAGAACCTTTACATTGAGGGCTATCTGAAAACGGCTGTGGCGCTGAAGTTGCCTGAGAATGTGGAGTTGGTGGCATGTGAAACCCGCATGTGGAGCATTCGTTTGTGTGGGATGCTCTACCAGGTTCATTCCTAGATAATGCACTCAAAGGGCACTAAGCCTAGAGTGTGAAAACGGAGTTTCCTTGAGAGCTGCTTGGAAGCCTGATGGTGTGTGAAGTTAGTGAGCCAAATGGAGTTGTTCTCCCACAAGAACCACTCGGCTGATCCTTCTTCAATATGCCCTTCAGCAACATGCAGTGTTTCCTTGATTGAATTAGCTCTCACACCAATATTTGCGTCTAGAGCCTTTGCATTGTGGGCTATCTGAAAACGGCTGTGGCGCTGAAGTTGCCTGAGAATGTGGAGTTGGTGGCATGTGAAACCCGCATGTGGAGCATTCGTTTGTGTGGGATGCTCACCAAGCTTCATTTCAGTCCTAGGCACTCAAAGGGCACTAAGCATAGAGTGTGAAAACTGAGTTTCCTTGAGAGCTGCTTGGAAGCCTGATGGTGTGTGAAGTTAGTGAGCCAAATGGAGTTGTTCTCCCACAAGAACCACTCGGCTGATCCTTCTTCAATATGCCCTTCACCAACATGCAGTGTTTCCTTGATTGAATTAGCTCTCACACCAATATTTGCGTCTAGAGCCTTTGCATTGAGGGCTATCTGAAAACGGCTGTGGCGCTGAAGTTGCCTGTGAATGTGGAGTTGGTGGCATGTGGAACCCGCATGTGGAGCATTCGTTTGTGTGGGATGCTCTACTAGATTCATTCCTAGATAATGCACTCAAAGGGCACTAAGCATAGAGTGTGAAAACTGAGTTTCCTTGAGAGCTGCTTGGAAGCCTAATGGTGTGTGAAGTTAGTGAGCCAAATGGAGTTGTTCTCTCACAAGAACCACTCGGCTGATCCTTCTTCCATATGCCCTTCAGCAACATGCAGTGTTTCCTTGATTGAATTAGCTCTCACACCAATATTTGCGTCTAGAGCCTTTGCATTGAGGGCTATCTGAAAACGGCTGTGGCGCTGAAGTTGCCTGTGAATGTGGAGTTGGTGGCATGTGAAACCCGCATGTGGAGCATTCGTTTGTGTGGGATGCTCTACTAGATTCATTCCTAGATAATGCACTCAAAGGGCACTAAGCATAGAGTGTGAAAACTGAGTTTCCTTGAGAGCTGCTTGGAAGCCTGATGGTGTGTGAAGTTAGTGAGCCAAATGGAGTTGTTCTCCCACAAGAACCACTCGGCTGATCCTTCTTCAATATGCCCTTCAGCAACATGCAGTGTTTCCTTGATTGAATTAGCTCTCACACCAATATTTGCGTCTAGAGCCTTTGCATTGAGGGCTATCTGAAAACGGCTGTGGCGCTGAAGTTGCCTGTGAATGTGGAGTTGGTGGCATGTGAAACCCGCATGTGGAGCATTCGTTTGTGTGGGATGCTCTACTAGATTCATTTCAGTCCTAGGCACTCAAAGGGCACTAAGCATAGAGTGTGAAAACTGAGTTTCCTTGAGAGCTGCTTGGAAGCCTGATGGTGTGTGAAGTTAGTGAGCCAAATGGAGTTGTTCTCCCACAAGAACCACTCTGCTGATCCTTCTTCAATATGCCCTTCACCAACATGCAGTGTTTCCTTGATTGAATTAGCTCTCACACCAATATTTGCGTCTAGAGCCTTTGCATTGAGGGCTATCTGAAAACGGCTGTGGCGCTGAAGTTGCCTGTGAATGTGGAGTTGGTGGCATGTGAAACCCGCATGTGGAGCATTCGTTTGTGTGGGATGCTCACCAAGCTTCATTTCAGTCCTAGGCACTCAAAGGGCACTAAGCATAGAGTGTGAAAACTGAGTTTCCTTGAGAGCTGCTTGGAAGCCTGATGGTGTGTGAAGTTAGTGAGCCAAATGGAGTTGTTCTCCCACAAGAACCACTCGGCTGATCCTTCTTCAATATGCCCTTCACCAACATGCAGTGTTTCCTTGATTGAATTAGCTCTCACACCAATATTTGCGTCTAGAGCCTTTGCATTGAGGGCTATCTGAAAACGGCTGTGGCGCTGAAGTTGCCTGTGAATGTGGAGTTGGTGGCATGTGAAACCTGCATGTGGAGCATTCGTTTGTGTGGGATGCTCTACCAGGTTCATTCCTAGATAATGCACTCAAAGGGCACTAAGCATAGAGTGTGAAAACTGAGTTTCCTTGAGAGCTGCTTGGAAGCCTGATGGTGTGTGAAGTTAGTGAGCCAAATGGAGTTGTTCTCCCACAAGAACCACTCTGCTGATCCTTCTTCAATATGCCCTTCACCAACATGCAGTGTTTCCTTGATTGAATTAGCTCTCATACAAATATTTGCGTCTAGAGCCTTTGCATTGAGGGCTATCTGAAAACGGCTGTGGCGCTGAAGTTGCCTGTGAATGTGGAGTTGGTGGCATGTGAAACCCGCATGTGGAGCATTCGTTTGTGTGGGATGCTCTACTACATTCATTCCTAGCTAAGGTACTCAAAGGGCACTAAGCATAGAGTGTGAAAACTGAGTTTCCTTGAGAGCTGCTTGGAAGCCTGATGGTGTGTGAAGTTAGTGAGCCAAATGGAGTTGTTCTCCCACAAGAACCACTCGGCTGATCCTTCTTCAATATGCCCTTCAGCAACATGCAGTGTTTCCTTGATTGAATTAGCTCTCACACCAATATTTGCGTCTAGAGCCTTTGCATTGAGGGCTATCTGAAAACGGCTGTGGCGCTGAAGTTGCCTGTGAATGTGGAGTTGGTGGCATGTGAAACCCGCATGTGGAGCATTCGTTTGTGTGGGATGCTCTACTAGATTCATTCCTAGATAATGCACTCAAAGGGCACTAAGCATAGAGTGTGAAAACTGAGTTTCCTTGAGAGCTGCTTGGAAGCCTGATGGTGTGTGAAGTTAGTGAGCCAAATGGAGTTGTTCTCCCACAAGAACCACTCAGCTGATCCTTCTTCAATATGCCCTTCAGCAACATGCAGTGTTTCCTTGATTGAATTAGCTGTCACACCAATATTTGCGTCTAGAGCCTTTGCATTGAGGGCTTTCTGAAAATGGCTGTGGCGCTGAAGTTTCCTGTGAATGTGGAGTTGGTGGCATGTGAAACCCGCATGTGGAGCATTCGTTTGTGTGGGATGCTCTACCAGGTTCATTCCTAGATAATGCACTCAAAGGGCACTAAGCCTAGAGTGTGAAAACTGAGTTTCCTTGAGAGCTGCTTGGAAGCCTGATGGTGTGTGAAGTTAGTGAGCCAAATGGAGTTGTTCTCCCACAAGAACCACTCGGCTGATCCTTCTTCAATATGCCCTTCACCAACATGCAGTGTTTCCTTGATTGAATTAGCTCTCACACCAATATTTGCGTCTAGAGCCTTTGCATTGAGGGCTATCTGAAAACGGCTGTGGCGCTGAAGTTGCCTGTGAATGTGGAGTTGGTGGCATGTGAAACCCGCATGTGGAGCATTCGTTTGTGTGGGATGCTCACCAAGCTTCATTTCAGTCCTAGGCACTCAAAGGGCACTAAGCATAGAGTGTGAAAACTGAGTTTCCTTGAGAGCTGCTTGGAAGCCTGATGGTGTGTGAAGTTAGTGAGCCAAATGGAGTTGTTCTCTCACAAGAACCACTCGGCTGATCCTCCTTCAATATGCCCTTCACCAACATGCAGTGTTTCCTTGATTGAATTAGCTCTCACACCAATATTTGCGTCTAGAACCTTTACATTGAGGGCTATCTGAAAACGGCTGTGGCGCTGAAGTTGCCTGTGAATGTGGAGTTGGTGGCATGTGGAACCCGCATGTGGAGCATTCGTTTGTG
The DNA here is from genome assembly GCF_030435755.1 of Ochotona princeps. Lineage (NCBI taxonomy): Eukaryota > Metazoa > Chordata > Mammalia > Lagomorpha > Ochotonidae > Ochotona > Ochotona princeps. Next base: position 98,406 of record NW_026697883.1, on the reverse strand, counting down.
TGGGATGCTCTACTAGATTCATTCCTAGATAATGCACTCAAAGGGCACTAAGCATAGAGTGTGAAAACTGAGTTTCCTTGAGAGCTGCTTGGAAGCCTGATGGTGTGTGAAGTTAGTGAGCCAAATGGAGTTGTTCTCCCACAAGAACCACTCGGCTGATCCTTCTTCAATATGCCCTTCACCAACATGCAGTGTTTCCTTGATTGAATTAGCTCTCACACCAATATTTGCGTCTAGAGCCTTTGCATTGAGGGCTATCTGAAAACGGCTGTGGCGCTGAAGTTGCCTGTGAATGTGGAGTTGGTGGCATGTGAAACCCGCATGTGGAGCATTCGTTTGTGTGGGATGCTCTACTAGATTCATTCCTAGATAATGCACTCAAAGGGCACTAAGCATAGAGTGTGAAAACTGAGTTTCCTTGAGAGCTGCTTGGAAGCCTAATGGTGTGTGAAGTTAGTGAGCCAAATGGAGTTGTTCTCTCACAAGAACCACTTCGCTGATCCTTCTTTCATATGCCCTTCAGCAACATGCAGTGTTTCCTTGATTGAATTAGCTCTCACACCAATATTTGCGTCTAGAGCCTTTGCATTGAGGGCTATCTGAAAACGGCTGTGGCGCTGAAGTTGCCTGTGAATGTGGAGTTGGTGGCATGTGAAACCCGCATGTGGAGCATTCGTTTGTGTGGGATGCTCTACTAGATTCATTCCTAGATAATGCACTCAAAGGGCACTAAGCATAGAGTGTGAAAACTGAGTTTCCTTGAGAGCTGCTTGGAAGCCTGATGGTGTGTGAAGTTAGTGAGCCAAATGGAGTTGTTCTCCCACAAGAACCACTCGGCTGATCCTTCTTCAATATGCCCTTCAGCAACATGCAGTGTTTCCTTGATTGAATTAGCTCTCACACCAATATTTGCGTCTAGAGCCTTTGCATTGAGGGCTATGTGAAAACGGCTGTGGCGCTGAAGTTGCCTGTGAATGTGGAGTTGGTGGCATGTGAAACCCGCATGTGGAGCATTCGTTTGTGTGGGATGCTCTACTAGATTCATTCCTAGATAATGCACTCAAAGGGCACTAAGCATAGAGTGTGAAAACTGAGTTTCCTTGAGAGATGCTTGGAAGCCTGATGGTGTGTGAAGTTAGTGAGCCAAATGGAGTTGTTCTCCCACAAGAACCACTCGGCTGATCCTTCTTCAATATGTCCTTCACCAACATGCAGTGTTTCCTTGATTGAATTAGCTCTCACACCAATATTTGTGTCTAGAGCCTTTGCATTGAGGGCTTTCTGAAAATGGCTGTGGCGCTGAAGTTGCCTGTGAATGTGGAGTTGGTGGCATGTGAAACCCGCATGTGGAGCATTCGTTTGTGTGGGATGCTCACCAAGCTTCATTTCAGTCCTAGGCACTCAAAGGGCACTAAGCATAGAGTGTGAAAACTGAGTTTCCTTGAGACCTGCTTGGAAGCCTGATGGTGTGTGAAGTTAGTGAGCCAAATGGAGTTGTTCTCCCACAAGAACCACTCGGCTGATCCTTCTTCAATATGCCCTTCACCAACATGCAGTGTTTCCTTGATTGAATTAGCTCTCACACCAATATTTGCGTCTAGAGCCTTTGCATTGAGGGCTATCTGAAAACGGCTGTGGCGCTGAAGTTGCCTGTGAATGTGGAGTTGGTGGCATGTGAAACCCGCATGTGGAGCATTCGTTTGTGTGGGATGCTCTACTAGATTCATTCCTAGATAATGCACTCAAAGGGCACTAAGCATACAGTGTGAAAACTGAGTTTCCTTGAGAGCTGCTTGGAAGCCTGATGGTGTGTGAAGTTAGTGAGCCAAATGGAGTTGTTCTCCCACAAGAACCACTCGGCTGATCCTTCTTCAATATGCCCTTCAGCAACATGCAGTGTTTCCTTGATTGAATTAGCTCTCACACCAATATTTGCGTCTAGAGCCTTTGCATTGAGGGCTATCTGAAAACGGCTGTGGCGCTGAAGTTGCCTGTGAATGTGGAGTTGGTGGCATGTGAAACCCGCATGTGGAGCATTCGTTTGTGTGGGATGCGCTACCAGGTTCATTCTTTGATAATGCAGTGAAAGGGCACTAAGCATAGAGTGTGAAAACTGAGTTTCCTTGAGAGCTGCTTGGAAGCCTGATGGTGTGTGAAGTTAGTGAGCCAAATGGAGTTGTTCTCCCACAAGAACCACTCAGCTGATCCTTCTTCAATATGCCCTTCACCAACATGCAGTGTTTCCTTGATTGAATTAGCTCTCACACCAATATTTGCGTCTAGAGCCTTTGCATTGAGGGCTATCTGAAAACGGCTGTGGCGCTGAAGTTGCCTGTGAATGTGGAGTTGGTGGCATGTGAAACCCGCATGTGGAGCATTCGTTTGTGTGGGATGCTCACCAAGCTTCATTTCAGTCCTAGGCACTCAAAGGGCACTAAGCATAGAGTGTGAAAACTGAGTTTCCTTGAGAGCTGCTTGGAAGCCTGATGGTGTGTGAAGTTAGTGAGCCAAATGGAGTTGTTCTCCCACAAGAACCACGCGGCTGATCCTTCTTCAATATGCCCTTCAGCAACATGCAGTGTTTCCTTGATTGAATTAGCTCTCACACCAATATTTTGGTCTAGAGCCTTTGCATTGAGGGCTATGTGAAAACGGCTGTGACACTGAAGTTGCCTGTGAATGTGGAGTTGGTGGCATGTGAAACCCGCATGTGGAGCATTCGTTTGTGTGGGATGCTCTACCAGGTTCATTCCTAGATAATGCACTCAAAGGGCACTAAGCATAGAGTGTGAAAACTGAGTTTCCTTGAGAGCTGCTTGGAAGCCTGATGGTGTGTGAAGTTAGTGAGCCAAATGGAGTTGTTCTCCCACAAGAAACTTCGGCTGATCCTTCTTCAATATGTCCTTCACCAACATGCAGTGTTTCCTTGATTGAATTAGCTCTCACACCAATATTTGTGTCTAGAGTCTTTGCATTGAGGGCTTTCTGAAAATGGCTGTGGCGCTGAAGTTGCCTGTGAATGTGGAGTTGGTGGCATGTGAAACCCGCATGTGGAGCATTCGTTTGTGTGGGATGCTCTACCAGGTTCATTCCTAGATAATGCACTCAAAGGGCACTAAGCCTAGAGTGTGAAAACTGAGTTTCCTTGAGAGCTGCTTGGAAGCCTGATGGTGTGTGAAGTTAGTGAGCCAAATGGAGTTGTTCTCCCACAAGAACCACTCGGCTGATCCTTCTTCAATATGCCCTTCACCAACATGCAGTGTTTCCTTGATTGAATTAGCTCTCACACCAATATTTGCGTCTAGAGCCTTTGCATTGAGGGCTATCTGAAAATGGCTGTGGCACTGAAGTTGCCTGTGAATGTGGAGTTGGTGGCATGTGAAACCCGCATGTGGAGCATTCGTTTGTGTGGGATGCTCACCAAGCTTCATTTCAGTCCTAGGCACTCAAAGGGCACTAAGCATAGAGTGTGAAAACTGAGTTTCCTTGAGAGCTGCTTGGAAGCCTGATGGTGTGTGAAGTTAGTGAGCCAAATGGAGTTGTTCTCCCACAAGAACCACTCGGCTGATCCTTCTTCAATATGCCCTTCACCAACATGCAGTGTTTCCTTGATTGAATTAGCTCTCACACCAATATTTGCGTCTAGAGCCTTTGCATTGAGGGCTATCTGAAAACGGCTGTGGCGCTGAAGTTGCCTGTGAATGTGGAGTTGGTGGCATGTGAAACCCGCATGTGGAGCATTCGTTTGTGTGGGATGCGCTACCAGGTTCATTCTTTGATAATGCAGTGAAAGGGCACTAAGCATAGAGTGTGAAAACTGAGTTTCCTTGAGAGCTGCTTGGAAGCCTGATGGTGTGTGAAGTTAGTGAGCCAAATGGAGTTGTTCTCCCACAAGAACCACTCGGCTGATCCTTCTTCAATATGCCCTTCACCAACATGCAGTGTTTCCTTGATTGAATTAGCTCTCACACCAATATTTGCGTCTAGAGCCTTTGCATTGAGGGCTATCTGAAAACAGCTGTGGCGCTGAAGTTGCCTGTGAATGTGGATTTGGTGGCATGTGAAACCCGCATGTGGAGCATTCGTTTGTGTGGGATGCTCACCAAGCTTCATTTAAGTCCTAGGCACTCAAAGGGCACTAAGCATAGAGTGTGAAAACTGAGTTTCCTTGAGACCTGCTTGGAAGCCTGATGGTGTGTGAAGTTAGTGAGCCAAATGGAGTTGTTCTCCCACAAGAACCACTCGGCTGATCCTTCTTCAATATGCCCTTCAGCAACATGCAGTGTTTCCTTGATTGAATTAGCTCTCACACCAATATTTGCGTCTAGAGCCTTTGCATTGAGGGCTATCTGAAAATGGCTGTGGCACTGAAGTTGCCTGTGAATGTGGAGTTGGTGGCATGTGAAACCCGCATGTGGAGCATTCGTTTGTGTGGGATGCTCACCAAGCTTCATTTCAGTCCTAGGCACTCAAAGGGCACTAAGCATAGAGTGTGAAAACTGAGTTTCCTTGAGAGCTGCTTGGAAGCATGATGGTGTGTGAAGTTAGTGAGCCAAATGGAGTTGTTCTCCCACAAGAACCACTCGGCTGATCCTTCTTCAATATGCCCTTCAGCAACATGCAGTGTTTCCTTGATTGAATTAGCTCTCACACCAATATTTGCGTCTAGAGCCTTTGCATTGAGGGCTATCTGAAAACGGCTGTGGCGCTGAAGTTGCCTGTGAATGTGGAGTTGGTGGCATGTGAAACCCGCATGTGGAGCATTCGTTTGTGTGGGATGCTCTACTAGATTCATTCCTAGATAATGCACTCAAAGGGCACTAAGCATAGAGTGTGAAAACTGAGTTTCCTTGAGAGCTGCTTGGAAGCCTGATGGTGTGTGAAGTTAGTGAGCCAAATGGAGTTGTTCTCCCACAAGAACCACTCGGCTGATCCTTCTTCAATATGCCCTTCACCAACATGCAGTGTTTCCTTGATTGAATTAGCTCTCACACCAATATTTGCGTCTAGAGCCTTTGCATTGAGGGCTATCTGAAAACGGCTGTGGCGCTGAAGTTGCCTGTGAATGTGGAGTTGGTGGCATGTGAAACCCGCATGTGGAGCATTCGTTTGTGTGGGATGCTCACCAAGCTTCATTTCAGTCCTAGGCACTCAAAGGGCACTAAGCATAGAGTGTGAAAACTGAGTTTCCTTGAGAGCTGCTTGGAAGCCTGATGGTGTGTGAAGTTAGTGAGCCAAATGGAGTTGTTCTCCCACAAGAACCACTCAGCTGATCCTTCTTCAATATGCCCTTCACCAACATGCAGTGTTTCCTTGATTGAATTAGCTCTCACACCAATATTTGTGTCTAGAGCCTTTGCATTGAGGGCTTTCTGAAAATGGCTGTGGCGCTGAAGTTTCCTGTGAATGTGGAGTTGGTGGCATGTGAAACCCGCATGTGGAGCATTCGTTTGTGTGGGATGCTCTACCAGGTTCATTCCTAGATAATGCACTCAAAGGGCACTAAGCCTAGAGTGTGAAAACTGAGTTTCCTTGAGACCTGCTTGGAAGCCTGATGGTGTGTGAAGTTAGTGAGCCAAATGGAGTTGTTCTCCCACAAGAACCACTCGGCTGATCCTTCTTCAATATGCCCTTCACCAACATGCAGTGTTTCCTTGATTGAATTAGCTCTCACACCAATATTTGCGTCTAGAGCCTTTGCATTGAGGGCTATCTGAAAACGGCTGTGGCGCTGAAGTTGCCTGTGAATGTGGAGTTGGTGGCATGTGAAACCCGCATGTGGAGCATTCGTTTGTGTGGGATGCTCACCAAGCTTCATTTCAGTCCTAGGCACTCAAAGGGCACTAAGCATAGAGTGTGAAAACTGAGTTTCCTTGAGAGCTGCTTGGAAGCCTGATGGTGTGTGAAGTTAGTGAGCCAAATGGAGTTGTTCTCCCACAAGAACCACTCAGCTGATCCTTCTTCAATATGCCCTTCACCAACATGCAGTGTTTCCTTGATTGAATTAGCTCTCACACCAATATTTGTGTCTAGAGCCTTTGCATTGAGGGCTTTCTGAAAATGGCTGTGGCGCTGAAGTTTCCTGTGAATGTGGAGTTGGTGGCATGTGAAACCCGCATGTGGAGCATTCGTTTGTGTGGGATGCTCTACCAGGTTCATTCCTAGATAATGCACTCAAAGGGCACTAAGCCTAGAGTGTGAAAACTGAGTTTCCTTGAGACCTGCTTGGAAGCCTGATGGTGTGTGAAGTTAGTGAGCCAAATGGAGTTGTTCTCCCACAAGAACCACTCGGCTGATCCTTCTTCAATATGCCCTTCACCAACATGCAGTGTTTCCTTGATTGAATTAGCTCTCACACCAATATTTGCGTCTAGAGCCTTTGCATTGAGGGCTATCTGAAAACGGCTGTGGCGCTGAAGTTGCCTGTGAATGTGGAGTTGGTGGCATGTGAAACCCGCATGTGGAGCATTCGTTTGTGTGGGATGCTCACCAAGCTTCATTTCAGTCCTAGGCACTCAAAGGGCACTAAGCATAGAGTGTGAAAACTGAGTTTCCTTGAGAGCTGCTTGGAAGCCTGATGGTGTGTGAAGTTAGTGAGCCAAATGGAGTTGTTCTCTCACAAGAACCACTCGGCTGATCCTTCTTCCATATGCCCTTCAGCAACATGCAGTGTTTCCTTAATTGAATTAGCTCTCACACCAATATTTGCGTCTAGAGCCTTTGCATTGAGGGCTATCTGAAAACGGCTGTGGCGCTGAAGTTGCCTGTGAATGTGGAGTTGGTGGCATGTGAAACCCGCATGTGGAGCATTCGTTTGTGTGGGATGCTCTACCAGGTTCATTCCTAGATAATCTACTCAAAGTGCACTAAGCATAGAGTGTGAAAACTGAGTTTCCTTGAGAGCTGCTTGGAAGCCTGATGGTGTGTGAAGTTAGTGAGCCAAATGGAGTTGTTCTCCCACAAGAACCACTCGGCTGATCCTTCTTCAATATGCCCTTCAGCAACATGCAGTGTTTCCTTGATTGAATTAGCTCTCACACCAATATTTTGGTCTAGAGCCTTTGCATTGAGGGCTATCTGAAAACGGCTGTGGCGCTGAAGTTGCCTGTGAATGTGGAGTTGGTGGCATGTGAAACCCGCATGTGGAGCATTCGTTTGTGTGGGATGCTCTACCAGGTTCATTCCTAGATAATGCACTCAAAGGGCACTAAGCATAGAGTGTGAAAACTGAGTTTCCTTGAGAGCTGCTTGGAAGCCTGATGGTGTGTGAAGTTAGTGAGCCAAATGGAGTTGTTCTCCAACAAGAAACTTCGGCTGATCCTTCTTCAATATGTCCTTCACCAACATGCAGTGTTTCCTTGATTGAATTAGCTCTCACAACAATATTTGTGTCTAGAGTCTTTGCATTGAGGGCTTTCTGAAAATGGCTGTGGCGCTGAAGTTGCCTGTGAATGTGGAGTTGGTGGCATGTGAAACCCGCATGTGGAGCATTCGTTTGTGTGGGATGCTCTACCAGGTTCATTCCTAGATAATGCACTCAAAGGGCACTAAGCCTAGAGTGTGAAAACTGAGTTTCCTTGAGAGCTGCTTGGAAGCCTGATGGTGTGTGAAGTTAGTGAGCCAAATGGAGTTGTTCTCCCACAAGAACCACTCGGCTGATCCTTCTTCAATATGCCCTTCACCAACATGCAGTGTTTCCTTGATTGAATTAGCTCTCACACCAATATTTGCGTCTAGAGCCTTTGCATTGAGGGCTATCTGAAAATGGCTGTGGCACTGAAGTTGCCTGTGAATGTGGAGTTGGTGGCATGTGAAACCCGCATGTGGAGCATTCGTTTGTGTGGGATGCTCACCAAGCTTCATTTCAGTCCTAGGCACTCAAAGGGCACTAAGCATAGAGTGTGAAAACTGAGTTTCCTTGAGAGCTGCTTGGAAGCCTGATGGTGTGTGAAGTTAGTGAGCCAAATGGAGTTGTTCTCCCACAAGAACCACTCGGCTGATCCTTCTTCAATATGCCCTTCACCAACATGCAGTGTTTCCTTGATTGAATTAGCTCTCACACCAATATTTGCGTCTAGAGCCTTTGCATTGAGGGCTATCTGAAAACGGCTGTGGCGCTGAAGTTGCCTGTGAATGTGGAGTTGGTGGCATGTGAAACCCGCATGTGGAGCATTCGTTTGTGTGGGATGCGCTACCAGGTTCATTCTTTGATAATGCAGTGAAAGGGCACTAAGCATAGAGTGTGAAAACTGAGTTTCCTTGAGAGCTGCTTGGAAGCCTGATGGTGTGTGAAGTTAGTGAGCCAAATGGAGTTGTTCTCCCACAAGAACCACTCGGCTGATCCTTCTTCCATATGCCCTTCACCAACATGCAGTGTTTCCTTGATTGAATTAGCTCTCACACCAATATTTGCGTCTAGAGCCTTTGCATTGAGGGCTATCTGAAAACGGCTGTGGGCGCTGAAGTTGCCTGTGAATGTGGAGTTGGTGGCATGTGAAACCCGCATGTGGAGCATTCGTTTGTGTGGGATGCTCACCAAGCTTCATTTCAGTCCTAGGCACTCAAAGGGCACTAAGCCTAGAGTGTGAAAACTGAGTTTCCTTGAGAGCTGCTTGGAAGCCTGATGGTGTGTGAAGTTAGTGAGCCAAATGGAGTTGTTCTCCCACAAGAACCACTCGGCTGATCCTTCTTCAATATGCCCTTCACCAACATGCAGTGTTTCCTTGATTGAATTAGCTCTCACACCAATATTTGCGTCTAGAGCCTTTGCATTGAGGGCTATCTGAAAATGGCTGTGGCACTGAAGTTGCCTGTGAATGTGGAGTTGGTGGCATGTGAAACCCGCATGTGGAGCATTCGTTTGTGTGGGATGCTCACCAAGCTTCATTTCAGTCCTAGGCACTCAAAGGGCACTAAGCATAGAGTGTGAAAACTGAGTTTCCTTGAGAGCTGCTTGGAAGCCTGATGGTGTGTGAAGTTAGTGAGCCAAATGGAGTTGTTCTCCCACAAGAACCACTCGGCTGATCCTTCTTCAATATGCCCTTCAGCAACATGCAGTGTTTCCTTGATTGAATTAGCTCTCACACCAATATTTGCGTCTAGAGCCTTTGCATTGAGGGCTATCTGAAAACGGCTGTGGCGCTGAAGTTGCCTGTGAATGTGGAGTTGGTGGCATGTGAAACCCGCATGTGGAGCATTCGTTTGTGTGGGATGCTCTACTAGATTCATTCCTAGATAATGCACTCAAAGGGCACTAAGCATAGAGTGTGAAAACTGAGTTTCCTTGAGAGCTGCTTGGAAGCCTGATGGTGTGTGAAGTTAGTGAGCCAAATGGAGTTGTTCTCCCACAAGAACCACTCGGCTGATCCTTCTTCAATATGCCCTTCAGCAACATGCAGTGTTTCCTTGATTGAATTAGCTCTCACACCAATATTTGCGTCTAGAGCCTTTGCATTGAGGGCTATCTGAAAACGGCTGTGGCGCTGAAGTTGCCTGTGAATGTGGAGTTGGTGGCATGTGAAACCCGCATGTGGAGCATTCGTTTGTGTGGGATGCTCTACTAGATTCATTCCTAGATAATGCACTCAAAGGGCACTAAGCATAGAGTGTGAAAACTGAGTTTCCTTGAGACCTGCTTGGAAGCCTGATGGTGTGTGAAGTTAGTGAGCCAAATGGAGTTGTTCTCCCCACAAGAACCACTCGGCTGATCCTTCTTCAATATGCCCTTCACCAACATGCAGTGTTTCCTTGATTGAATTAGCTCTCACACCAATATTTGCGTCTAGAGCCTTTGCATTGAGGGCTATCTGAAAACGGCTGTGGCGCTGAAGTTGCCTGTGAATGTGGAGTTGGTGGCATGTGGAACCCGCATGTGGAGCATTCGTTTGTGTGGGATGCTCTACCAGGTTCATTCCTAGATAATGCACTCAAAGGGCACTAAGCATAGAGTGTGAAAACTGAGTTTCCTTGAGAGCTGCTTGGAAGCCTGATGGTGTGTGAAGTTAGTGAGCCAAATGGAGTTGTTCTCCCACAAGAACCACTCGGCTGATCCTTCTTCAATATGCCCTTCAGCAACATGCAGTGTTTCCTTGATTGAATTAGCTCTCACACCAATATTTGCGTCTAGAGCCTTTGCATTGAGGGCTATCTGAAAACGGCTGTGGCGCTGAAGTTGCCTGTGAATGTGGAGTTGGTGGCATGTGAAACCCGCATGTGGAGCATTCGTTTGTGTGGGATGCTCACCAAGCTTCATTTCAGTCCTAGGCACTCAAAGGGCACTAAGCATAGAGTGTGAAAACTGAGTTTCCTTGAGAGCTGCTTGGAAGCCTGATGGTGTGTGAAGTTAGTGAGCCAAATGGAGTTGTTCTCCCACAAGAACCACTCAGCTGATCCTTCTTCAATATGCCCTTCACCAACATGCAGTGTTTCCTTGATTGAATTAGCTCTCACACCAATATTTGTGTCTAGAGCCTTTGCATTGAGGGCTTTCTGAAAATGGCTGTGGCGCTGAAGTTGCCTGTGAATGTGGAGTTGGTGGCATGTGAAACCCGCATGTGGAGCATTCGTTTGTGTGGGATGCTCTACCAGGTTCATTCCTAGATAATGCACTCAAAGGGCACTAAGCATAGAGTGTGAAAACTGAGTTTCCTTGAGAGCTGCTTGGAAGCCTGATGGTGTGTGAAGTTAGTGAGCCAAATGGAGTTGTTCTCCCACAAGAACCACTCGGCTGATCCTTCTTCAATATGCCCTTCACCAACATGCAGTGTTTCCTTGATTGAATTAGCTCTCACACCAATATTTGCGTCTAGAGCCTTTGCATTGAGGGCTATCTGAAAACGGCTGTGGCACTGAAGTTGCCTGTGAATGTGGAGTTGGTGGCATGTGAAACCCGCATGTGGAGCATTCGTTTGTGTGGGATGCTCACCAAGCTTCATTTCAGTCCTAGGCACTCAAAGGGCACTAAGCATAGAGTGTGAAAACTGAGTTTCCTTGAGAGCTGCTTGGAAGCCTGATGGTGTGTGAAGTTAGTGAGCCAAATGGAGTTGTTCTCTCACAAGAACCACTCGGCTGATCCTTCTTCCATATGCCCTTCAGCAACATGCAGTGTTTCCTTGATTGAATTAGCTCTCACACCAATATTTGCGTCTAGAGCCTTTGCATTGAGGGCTATCTGAAAACGGCTGTGGCGCTGAAGTTGCCTGTGAATGTGGAGTTGGTGGCATGTGAAACCCGCATGTGGAGCATTCGTTTGTGTGGGATGCTCTACCAGGTTCATTCCTAGATAATCTACTCAAAGGGCACTAAGCATAGAGTGTGAAAACTGAGTTTCCTTGAGAGCTGCTTGGAAGCCTGATGGTGTGTGAAGTTAGTGAGCCAAATGGAGTTGTTCTCCCACAAGAACCACTCGGCTGATCGTTCTTCAATATGCCCTTCAGCAACATGCAGTGTTTCCTTGATTGAATTAGCTCTCACACCAATATTTGCATCTAGAGCCTTTGCATTGAGGGCTATCTGAAAACGGCTGTGGCGCTGAAGTTGCCTGTGAATGTGGAGTTGGTGGCATGTGAAACCCGCATGTGGAGCATTCGTTTGTGTGGGATGCTCTACTAGATTCATTCCTAGATAATGCACTCAAAGGGCACTAAGCATAGAGTGTGAAAACTGAGTTTCCTTGAGAGATGCTTGGAAGCCTGATGGTGTGTGAAGTTAGTGAGCCAAATGGAGTTGTTCTCCCACAAGAACCACTCGGCTGATCCTTCTTCAATATGTGCTTCACCAACATGCAGTGTTTCCTTGATTGAATTAGCTCTCACACCAATATTTGTGTCTAGAGCCTTTGCATTGAGGGCTTTCTGAAAATGGCTGTGGCGCTGAAGTTGCCTGTGAATGTGGAGTTGGTGGCATGTGAAACCCGCATGTGGAGCATTCGTTTGTGTGGGATGCTCACCAAGCTTCATTTCAGTCCTAGGCACTCAAAGGGCACTAAGCATAGAGTGTGAAAACTGAGTTTCCTTGAGACCTGCTTGGAAGCCTGATGGTGTGTGAAGTTAGTGAGCCAAATGGAGTTGTTCTCCCACAAGAACCACTCGGCTGATCCTTCTTCAATATGCCCTTCAGCAACATGCAGTGTTTCCTTGATTGAATTAGCTCTCACACCAATATTTGCGTCTAGAGCCTTTGCATTGAGGGCTATCTGAAAACGGCTGTGGCGCTGAAGTTGCCTGTGAATGTGGAGTTGGTGGCATGTGACACCCGCATGTGGAGCATTCGTTTGTGTGGGATGCTCTACTAGATTCATTCCTAGATAATGCACTCAAAGGGCACTAAGCATAGAGTGTGAAAACTGAGTTTCCTTGAGACCTGCTTGGAAGCCTGATGGTGTGTGAAGTTAGTGAGCCAAATGGAGTTGTTCTCCCACAAGAACCACTCGGCTGATCCTTCTTCAATATGCCCTTCACCAACATGCAGTGTTTCCTTGATTGAATTAGCTCTCACACCAATATTTGCGTCTAGAGCCTTTGCATTGAGGGCTATCTGAAAACGGCTGTGGCGCTGAAGTTGCCTGTGAATGTGGAGTTGGTGGCATGTGAAACCCGCATGTGGAGCATTCGTTTGTGTGGGATGCGCTACCAGGTTCATTCTTTGATAATGCAGTGAAAGGGCACTAAGAATAGAGTGTGAAAACTGAGTTTCCTTGAGAGCTGCTTGGAAGCCTGATGGTGTGTGAAGTTAGTGAGCCAAATGGAGTTGTTCTCCCACAAAAACCACTCAGCTGATCCTTCTTCAATATGCCCTTCACCAACATGCAGTGTTTCCTTGATTGAATTAGCTCTCACACCAATATTTGCGTCTAGAGGCTTTGCATTGAGGGCTATCTGAAAACGGCTGTGGCGCTGAAGTTGCCTGTGAATGTGGAGTTGGTGGCATGTGAAACCCGCATGTGGAGCATTCGTTTGTGTGGGATGCTCACCAAGCTTCATTTCAGTCCTAGGCACTCAAAGGGCACTAAGCATAGAGTGTGAAAACTGAGTTTCCTTGAGAGCTGCTTGGAAGCCTGATGGTGTGTGAAGTTAGTGAGCCAAATGGAGTTGTTCTCTCACAAGAACCACTCGGCTGATCCTTCTTCCATATGCCCTTCAGCAAAATGCAGTGTTTCCTTGATTGAATTAGCTCTCACACCAATATTTGCGTCTAGAGCCTTTGCATTGAGGGCTATCTGAAAACGGCTGTGGCGCTGAAGTTGCCTGTGAATGTGGAGTTGGTGGCATGTGAAACCCGCATGTGGAGCATTCGTTTGTGTGGGATGCTCTACCAGGTTCATTCCTAGATAATCTACTCAAAGGGCACTAAGCATAGAGTGTGAAAACTGAGTTTCCTTGAGAGCTGCTTGGAAGCCTGATGGTGTGTGAAGTTAGTGAGCCAAATGGAGTTGTTCTCCCACAAGAACCACTCGGCTGATCCTTCTTCAATATGCCCTTCAGCAACATGCAGTGTTTCCTTGATTGAATTAGCTCTCACACCAATATTTGCATCTAGAGCTTTTGCATTGAGGGCTATCTGAAAACGGCTGTGGCGCTGAAGTTGCCTGTGAATGTGGAGTTGGTGGCATGTGAAACCCGCATGTGGAGCATTCGTTTGTGTGGGATGCTCTACTAGATTCATTCCTAGATAATGCACTCAAAGGGCACTAAGCATAGAGTGTGAAAACTGAGTTTCCTTGAGAGATGCTTGGAAGCCTGATGGTGTGTGAAGTTAGTGAGCCAAATGGAGTTGTTCTCCCACAAGAACCACTCGGCTGATCCTTCTTCAATATGTCCTTCACCAACATGCAGTGTTTCCTTGATTGAATTAGCTCTCACACCAATATTTGTGTCTAGAGCCTTTGCATTGAGGGCTTTCTGAAAATGGCTGTGGCGCTGAAGTTGCCTGTGAATGTGGAGTTGGTGGCATGTGAAACCCGCATGTGGAGCATTCGTTTGTGTGGGATGCTCACCAAGCTTCATTTCAGTCCTAGGCACTCAAAGGGCACTAAGCATAGAGTGTGAAAACTGAGTTTCCTTGAGAGCTGCTTGGAAGCCTGATGGTGTGTGAAGTTAGTGAGCCAAATGGAGTTGTTCTCCCACAAGAACCACTCGGCTGATCCTTCTTCAATATGCCCTTCAGCAACATGCAGTGTTTCCTTGATTGAATTAGCTCTCACACCAATATTTGCGTCTAGAGCCTTTGCATTGAGGGCTATCTGAAAACGGCTGTGGCGCTGAAGTTGCCTGTGAATGTGGAGTTGGTGGCATGTGACACCCGCAATGTGGAGCATTCGTTTGTGTGGGATTGGATGCTCTACTAGATTCATTCCTAGATAATGCACTCAAAGGGCACTAAGCATAGAGTGTGAAAACTGAGTTTCCTTGAGAGCTGCTTGGAAGCCTGATGGTGTGTGAAGTTAGTGAGCCAAATGGAGTTGTTCTCCCACAAGAACCACTCGGCTGATCCTTCTTCAATATGCCCTTCACCAACATGCAGTGTTTCCTTGATTGAATTAGCTCTCACACCAATATTTGCGTCTAGAGCCTTTGCATTGAGGGCTATCTGAAAACGGCTGTGGCGCTGAAGTTGCCTGTGAATGTGGAGTTGGTGGCATGTGAAACCCGCATGTGGAGCATTCGTTTGTGTGGGATGCGCTACCAGGTTCATTCTTTAATAATGCAGTGAAAGGGCACTAAGCATAGAGTGTGAAAACTGAGTTTCCTTGAGAGCTGCTTGGAAGCCTGATGGTGTGTGAAGTTAGTGAGCCAAATGGAGTTGTTCTCCCACAAGAACCATTCAGCTGATCCTTCTTCAATATGCCCTTCACCAACATGCAGTGTTTCCTTGATTGAATTAGCTCTCACACCAATATTTGCGTCTAGAGCCTTTGCATTGAGGGCTATCTGAAAACGGCTGTGGCGCTGAAGTTGCCTGTTAATTATGGAGTTGGTGGCATGTGAAACCCGCATGTGGAGCATTCGTTTGTGTGGGATGCTCACCAAGCTTCATTTCAGTCCTAGGCACTCAAAGGGCACTAAGCATAGAGTGTGAAAACTGAGTTTCCTTGAGAGCTGCTTGGAAGCCTGATGGTGTGTGAAGTTAGTGAGCCAAATGGAGTTGTTCTCCCACAAGAACCACTCGGCTGATCCTTCTTCCATATGCCCTTCAGCAACATGCAGTGTTTCCTTGATTGAATTAGCTCTCACACCAATATTTTGGTCTAGAGCCTTTGCATTGAGGGCTATGTGAAAACGGCTGTGGCACTGAAGTTGCCTGTGAATGTGGAGTTGGTGGCATGTGAAACCCGCATGTGGAGCATTCGTTTGTGTGGGATGCTCACCAAGTTTTATTTCAGTCCTAGGCACTCAAAGGGCACTAAGCACAGAGTGTGAAAACTGAGTTTCCTAAGAGAGCTGCTTGGAAGCCTGATGGTGTGTGAAGTTAGTGAGCCAAATGGAGTTGTTCTCCCACAAGAACCACTCGGCTGATCCTTCTTCAATATGCCCTTCACCAACATGCAGTGTTTCCTTGATTGAATTAGCTCTCACACCAATATTTGCGTCTAGAGCCTTTGCATTGATGGCTATCTGAAAATGGCTGTGGCGCTGAATTTGCCTGAGAATGTGGAGTTGGTGGCATGTGAAACCCGCATGTGGAGCATTCGTTTGTGTGGGATGCTCACCAAGCTTCATTTCAGTCCTAGGCACTCAAAGGGCACTAAGCATAGAGTGTGAAAACTGAGTTTCCTTGAGAGCTGCTTGGAAGCCTGATGGTGTGTGAAGTTAGTGAGCCAAATGGAGTTGTTCTCCCACAAGAACCACTCGGCTGATCCTTCTTCAATATGCCCTTCACCAACATGCAGTGTTTCCTTGATTGAATTAGCTCTCACACCAATATTTGCGTCTAGAGCCTTTGCATTGAGGGCTATCTGAAAACGGCTGTGGCGCTGAAGTTGCCTGTGAATGTGGAGTTGGTGGCATGTGAAACCCGCATGTGGAGCATTCGTTTGTGTGGGATGCTCTACTAGATTCATTCCTAGATAATGCACTCAAAGGGCACTAAGCATAGAGTGTGAAAACTGAGTTTCCTTGAGACCTGCTTGGAAGCCTGATGGTGTGTGAAGTTAGTGAGCCAAATGGAGTTGTTCTCCCACAAGAACCACTCGGCTGATCCTTCTTCAATATGCCCTTCACCAACATGCAGTGTTTCCTTGATTGAATTAGCTCTCACACCAATATTTGCGTCTAGAGCCTTTGCATTGAGGGCTATCTGAAAACGGCTGTGGCGCTGAAGTTGCCTGTGAATGTGGATTTGGTGGCATGTGAAACCCGCATGTGGAGCATTCGTTTGTGTGGGATGCGCTACCAGGTTCATTCTTTGATAATGCAGTGAAAGGGCACTAAGCATAGAGTGTGAAAACTGAGTTTCCTTGAGAGCTGCTTGGAAGCCTGATGGTGTGTGAAGTTAGTGAGCCAAATGGAGTTGTTCTCCCACAAGAACCACTCAGCTGATCCTTCTTCAATATGCCCTTCACCAACATGCAGTGTTTCCTTGATTGAATTAGCTCTGACACCAATATTTGCGTCTAGAGCCTTTGCATTGAGGGCTATCTGAAAACGGCTGTGGCGCTGAAGTTGCCTGTGAATGTGGAGTTGGTGGCATGTGAAACCCGCATGTGGAGCATTCGTTTGTGTTGGATGCGCTACCAGGTTCATTCCTAGCTAAGGTACTCAAAGGGCACTAAGCATAGAGTGTGAAAACTGAGTTTCCTTGAGAGCTGCTTGGAAGCCTGATGGTGTGTGAAGTTAGTGAGCCAAATGGAGTTGTTCTCCCACAAGAACCACTCGGCTGATCCTTCTTCAATATGCCCTTCAGCAACATGCAGTGTTTCCTTGATTGAATTAGCTCTCACACCAATATTTGCGTCTAGAGCCTTTGCATTGAGGGCTATCTGAAAACGGCTGTGGCGCTGAATTTGCCTGTGAATGTGGAGTTGGTGGCATGTGGAACCCGCATGTGGAGCATTCGTTTGTGTGGGATGCTCTACTACATTCATTCCTAGATAATGTACTCAAAGGGCACTAAGCATAGAGTGTGAAAACTGAGTTTCCTTGAGAGCTGCTTGGAAGCCTGATGGTGTGTGAAGTTAGTGAGCCAAATGGAGTTGTTCTCCCAGAAGAACCACTCGGCTGATCCTTCTTCAATATGCCCTTCAGCAACATGCAGTGTTTCCTTGATTGAATTAGCTCTCACACCAATATTTGCGTCTAGAGCCTTTGCATTGAGGGCTATCTGAAAACGGCTGTGGCGCTGAAGTTGCCTGTGAATGTGGAGTTGGTGGCATGTGAAACCCGCATGTGGAGCATTCGTTTGTGTGGGATGCTCACCAAGCTTCATTTCAGTCCTAGGCACTCAAAGGGCACTAAGCATAGAGTGTGAAAACTGAGTTTCCTTGAGAGCTGCTTGGAAGCCTGATGGTGTGTGAAGTTAGTGAGCCAAATGGAGTTGTTCTCCCACAAGAACCACTCAGCTGATCCTTCTTCAATATGCCCTTCACCAAATGCAGTGTTTCCTTGATTGAATTAGCTCTCACACCAATATTTGTGTCTAGAGCCTTTGCATTGAGGGCTTTCTGAAAATGGCTGTGGCGCTGAAGTTGCCTGTGAATGTGGAGTTGGTGGCATGTGAAACCCGCATGTGGAGCATTCGTTTGTGTGGGATGCTCTACCAGGTTCATTCCTAGATAATGCACTCAAAGGGCACTAAGCCTAGAGTGTGAAAACTGAGTTTCCTTGAGAGCTGCTTGGAAGCCTGATGGTGTGTGAAGTTAGTGAGCCAAATGGAGTTGTTCTCCCACAAGAACCACTCGGCTGATCCTTCTTCAATATGCCCTTCACCAACATGCAGTGTTTCCTTGATTGAATTAGCTCTCACACCAATATTTGCGCCTAGAGCCTTTGCATTGAGGGCTATCTGAAAACGGCTGTGGCACTGAAGTTGCCTGTGAATGTGGAGTTGGTGGCATGTGAAACCGCATGTGGAGCATTCGTTTGTGTGGGATGCTCACCAAGCTTCATTTCAGTCCTAGGCACTCAAAGGGCACTAAGCATAGAGTGTGAAAACTGAGTTTCCTTGAGAGCTGCTTGGAAGCCTGATGGTGTGTGAAGTTAGTGAGCCAAATGGAGTTGTTCTCTCACAAGAACCACTCGGCTGATCCTTCTTCCATATGCCCTTCAGCAACATGCAGTGTTTCCTTGATTGAATTAGCTCTCACACCAATATTTGCGTCTAGAGCCTTTGCATTGAGGGCTATCTGAAAACGGCTGTGGCGCTGAAGTTGCCTGTGAATGTGGAGTTGGTGGCATGTGAAACCCGCATGTGGAGCATTCGTTTGTGTGGGATGCTCTACCAGGTTCATTCCTAGATAATCTACTCAAAGGGCACTAAGCATAGAGTGTGAAAACTGAGTTTCCTTGAGAGCTGCTTGGAAGCCTGATGGTGTGTGAAGTTAGTGAGCCAAATGGAGTTGTTCTCCCACAAGAACCACTCGGCTGATCATTCTTCAATATGCCCTTCAGCAACATGCAGTGTTTCCTTGATTGAATTAGCTCTCACACCAATATTTGCGTCTAGAGCCTTTGCATTGAGGGCTATCTGAAAACGGCTGTGGCGCTGAAGTTGCCTGTGAATGTGGAGTTGGTGGCATGTGAAACCCGCATGTGGAGCATTCGTTTGTGTGGGATGCTCACCAAGCTTCATTTCAGTCCTAGGCACTCAAAGGGCACTAAGCATAGAGTGTGAAAACTGAGTTTCCTTGAGACCTGCTTGGAAGCCTGATGGTGTGTGAAGTTAGTGAGCCAAATGGAGTTGTTCTCCCACAAGAACCACTCGGCTGATCCTTCTTCAATATGCCCTTCAGCAACATGCAGTGTTTCCTTGATTGAATTAGCTCTCACACCAATATTTGCGTCTAGAGCCTTTGCATTGAGGGCTATCTGAAAACGGCTGTGGCGCTGAAGTTGCCTGTGAATGTGGAGTTGGTGGCATGTGACACCCGCATGTGGAGCATTCGTTTGTGTGGGATGCTCTACTAGATTCATTCCTAGATGATGCACTCAAAGGGCACTAAGCATAGAGTGTGAAAACTGAGTTTCCTTGAGACCTGCTTGGAAGCCTGATGGTGTGTGAAGTTAGTGAGCCAAATGGAGTTGTTCTCCCACAAGAACCACTCGGCTGATCCTTCTTCAATATGCCCTTCACCAACATGCAGTGTTTCCTTGATTGAATTAGCTCTCACACCAATATTTGCGTCTAGAGCCTTTGCATTGAGGGCTATCTGAAAACGGCTGTGGCGCTGAAGTTGCCTGTGAATGTGGAGTTGGTGGCATGTGAAACCCGCATGTGGAGCATTCGTTTGTGTGGGATGCGCTACCAGGTTCATTCTTTGATAATGCAGTGAAAGGGCACTAAGAATAGAGTGTGAAAACTGAGTTTCCTTGAGAGCTGCTTGGAAGCCTGATGGTGTGTGAAGTTAGTGAGCCAAATGGAGTTGTTCTCCCACAAGAACCACTCAGCTGATCCTTCTTCAATATGCCCTTCACCAACATGCAGTGTTTCCTTGATTGAATTAGCTCTCACACCAATATTTGCGTCTAGAGCCTTTGCATTGAGGGCTATCTGAAAACGGCTGTGGCGCTGAAGTTGCCTGTGAATGTGGAGTTGGTGGCATGTGAAACCCGCATGTGGAGCATTCGTTTGTGTGGGATGCTCACCAAGCTTCATTTCAGTCCTAGGCACTCAAAGGGCACTAAGCATACAGTGTGAAAACTGAGTTTCCTTGAGAGCTGCTTGGAAGCCTGATGGTGTGTGAAGTTAGTGAGCCAAATGGAGTTGTTCTCTCACAAGAACCACTCGGCTGATCCTTCTTCCATATGCCCTTCAGCAACATGCAGTGTTTCCTTGATTGAATTAGCTCTCACACCAATATTTGCGTCTAGAGCCTTTGCATTGAGGGCTATCTGAAAACGGCTGTGGCGCTGAAGTTGCCTGTGAATGTGGAGTTGGTGGCATGTGAAACCCGCATGTGGAGCATTCGTTTGTGTGGGATGCTCTACCAGGTTCATTCCTAGATAATCTACTCAAAGGGCACTAAGCATAGAGTGTGAAAACTGAGTTTCCTTGAGAGCTGCTTGGAAGCCTGATGGTGTGTGAAGTTAGTGAGCCGAATGGAGTTGTTCTCCCACAAGAACCACTCGGCTGATCCTTCTTCAATATGCCCTTCAGCAACATGCAGTGTTTCCTTGATTGAATTAGCTCTCACACCAATATTTGCATCTAGAGCCTTTGCATTGAGGGCTATCTGAAAACGGCTGTGGCGCTGAAGTTGCCTGTGAATGTGGAGTTGGTGGCATGTGAAACCCGCATGTGGAGCATTCGTTTGTGTGGGATGCTCTACTAGATTCATTCCTAGATAATGCACTCAAAGGGCACTAAGCATAGAGTGTGAAAACTGAGTTTCCTTGAGAGATGCTTGGAAGCCTGATGGTGTGTGAAGTTAGTGAGCCAAATGGAGTTGTTCTCCCACAAGAACCACTCGGCTGATCCTTCTTCAATATGTCCTTCACCAACATGCAGTGTTTCCTTGATTGAATTAGCTCTCACACCAATATTTGTGTCTAGAGCCTTTGCATTGAGGGCTTTCTGAAAATGGCTGTGGCGCTGAAGTTGCCTGTGAATGTGGAGTTGGTGGCATGTGAAACCCGCATGTGGAGCATTCGTTTGTGTGGGATGCTCACCAAGCTTCATTTCAGTCCTAGGCACTCAAAGGGCACTAAGCATAGAGTGTGAAAACTGAGTTTCCTTGAGAGCTGCTTGGAAGCCTGATGGTGTGTGAAGTTAGTGAGCCAAATGGAGTTGTTCTCCCACAAGAACCACTCGGCTGATCCTTCTTCAATATGCCCTTCAGCAACATGCAGTGTTTCCTTGATTGAATTAGCTCTCACACCAATATTTGCGTCTAGAGCCTTTGCATTGAGGGCTATCTGAAAACGGCTGTGGCGCTGAAGTTGCCTGTGAATGTGGAGTTGGTGGCATGTGACACCCGCATGTGGAGCATTCGTTTGTGTGGGATGCTCTACTAGATTCATTCCTAGATAATGCACTCAAAGGGCACTAAGCATAGAGTGTGAAAACTGAGTTTCCTTGAGACCTGCTTGGAAGCCTGATGGTGTGTGAAGTTAGTGAGCCAAATGGAGTTGTTCTCCCACAAGAACCACTCGGCTGATCCTTCTTCAATATGCCCTTCAGCAACATGCAGTGTTTCCTTGATTGAATTAGCTCTCACACCAATATTTGCGTCTAGAGCCTTTGCATTGAGGGCTATCTGAAAACGGCTGTGGCGCTGAAGTTGCCTGTGAATGTGGAGTTGGTGGCATGTGAAACCCGCATGTGGAGCATTCGTTTGTGTGGGATGCTCACCAAGCTTCATTTCAGTCCTAGGCACTCAAAGGGCACTAAGCATAGAGTGTGAAAACTGAGTTTCCTTGAGACCTGCTTGGAAGCCTGATGGTGTGTGAAGTTAGTGAGCCAAATGGAGTTGTTCTCCCACAAGAACCACTCGGCTGATCCTTCTTCAATATGCCCTTCAGCAACATGCAGTGTTTCCTTGATTGAATTAGCTCTCACACCAATATTTGCGTCTAGAGCCTTTGCATTGAGGGCTATCTGAAAACGGCTGTGGCGCTGAAGTTGCCTGTGAATGTGGAGTTGGTGGCATGTGACACCCGCATGTGGAGCATTCGTTTGTGTGGGATGCTCTACTAGATTCATTCCTAGATGATGCACTCAAAGGGCACTAAGCATAGAGTGTGAAAACTGAGTTTCCTTGAGACCTGCTTGGAAGCCTGATGGTGTGTGAAGTTAGTGAGCCAAATGGAGTTGTTCTCCCACAAGAACCACTCGGCTGATCCTTCTTCAATATGCCCTTCACCAACATGCAGTGTTTCCTTGATTGAATTAGCTCTCACACCAATATTTGCGTCTAGAGCCTTTGCATTGAGGGCTATCTGAAAACGGCTGTGGCGCTGAAGTTGCCTGTGAATGTGGAGTTGGTGGCATGTGAAACCCGCATGTGGAGCATTCGTTTGTGTGGGATGCGCTACCAGGTTCATTCTTTGATAATGCAGTGAAAGGGCACTAAGAATAGAGTGTGAAAACTGAGTTTCCTTGAGAGCTGCTTGGAAGCCTGATGGTGTGTGAAGTTAGTGAGCCAAATGGAGTTGTTCTCCCACAAGAACCACTCAGCTGATCCTTCTTCAATATGCCCTTCACCAACATGCAGTGTTTCCTTGATTGAATTAGCTCTCACACCAATATTTGCGTCTAGAGCCTTTGCATTGAGGGCTATCTGAAAACGGCTGTGGCGCTGAAGTTGCCTGTGAATGTGGAGTTGGTGGCATGTGAAACCCGCATGTGGAGCATTCGTTTGTGTGGGATGCTCACCAAGCTTCATTTCAGTCCTAGGCACTCAAAGGGCACTAAGCATACAGTGTGAAAACTGAGTTTCCTTGAGAGCTGCTTGGAAGCCTGATGGTGTGTGAAGTTAGTGAGCCAAATGGAGTTGTTCTCTCACAAGAACCACTCGGCTGATCCTTCTTCCATATGCCCTTCAGCAACATGCAGTGTTTCCTTGATTGAATTAGCTCTCACACCAATATTTGCGTCTAGAGCCTTTGCATTGAGGGCTATCTGAAAACGGCTGTGGCGCTGAAGTTGCCTGTGAATGTGGAGTTGGTGGCATGTGAAACCCGCATGTGGAGCATTCGTTTGTGTGGGATGCTCTACCAGGTTCATTCCTAGATAATCTACTCAAAGGGCACTAAGCATAGAGTGTGAAAACTGAGTTTCCTTGAGAGCTGCTTGGAAGCCTGATGGTGTGTGAAGTTAGTGAGCCGAATGGAGTTGTTCTCCCACAAGAACCACTCGGCTGATCCTTCTTCAATATGCCCTTCAGCAACATGCAGTGTTTCCTTGATTGAATTAGCTCTCACACCAATATTTGCATCTAGAGCCTTTGCATTGAGGGCTATCTGAAAACGGCTGTGGCGCTGAAGTTGCCTGTGAATGTGGAGTTGGTGGCATGTGAAACCCGCATGTGGAGCATTCGTTTGTGTGGGATGCTCTACTAGATTCATTCCTAGATAATGCACTCAAAGGGCACTAAGCATAGAGTGTGAAAACTGAGTTTCCTTGAGAGATGCTTGGAAGCCTGATGGTGTGTGAAGTTAGTGAGCCAAATGGAGTTGTTCTCCCACAAGAACCACTCGGCTGATCCTTCTTCAATATGTCCTTCACCAACATGCAGTGTTTCCTTGATTGAATTAGCTCTCACACCAATATTTGTGTCTAGAGCCTTTGCATTGAGGGCTTTCTGAAAATGGCTGTGGCGCTGAAGTTGCCTGTGAATGTGGAGTTGGTGGCATGTGAAACCCGCATGTGGAGCATTCGTTTGTGTGGGATGCTCACCAAGCTTCATTTCAGTCCTAGGCACTCAAAGGGCACTAAGCATAGAGTGTGAAAACTGAGTTTCCTTGAGAGCTGCTTGGAAGCCTGATGGTGTGTGAAGTTAGTGAGCCAAATGGAGTTGTTCTCCCACAAGAACCACTCGGCTGATCCTTCTTCAATATGCCCTTCAGCAACATGCAGTGTTTCCTTGATTGAATTAGCTCTCACACCAATATTTGCGTCTAGAGCCTTTGCATTGAGGGCTATCTGAAAACGGCTGTGGCGCTGAAGTTGCCTGTGAATGTGGAGTTGGTGGCATGTGACACCCGCATGTGGAGCATTCGTTTGTGTGGGATGCTCTACTAGATTCATTCCTAGATAATGCACTCAAAGGGCACTAAGAATAGAGTGTGAAAACTGAGTTTCCTTGAGACCTGCTTGGAAGCCTGATGGTGTGTGAAGTTAGTGAGCCAAATGGAGTTGTTCTCCCACAAGAACCACTCAGCTGATCCTTCTTCAATATGCCCTTCACCAACATGCAGTGTTTCCTTGATTGAATTAGCTCTCACACCAATATTTGCGTCTAGAGCCTTTGCATTGAGGGCTATCTGAAAACGGCTGTGGCGCTGAAGTTGCCTGTTAATTATGGAGTTGGTGGCATGTGAAACCCGCATGTGGAGCATTCGTTTGTGTGGGATGCTCACCAAGCTTCATTTCAGTCCTAGGCACTCAAAGGGCACTAAGCATAGAGTGTGAAAACTGAGTTTCCTTGAGAGCTGCTTGGAAGCCTGATGGTGTGTGAAGTTAGTGAGCCAAATGGAGTTGTTCTCTCACAAGAACCACTCGGCTGATCCTTCTTCCCTATGCCCTTCAGCAACATGCAGTGTTTCCTTGATTGAATTAGCTCTCACACAAATATTTGCGTCTAGAGCCTTTGCATTGAGGGCTATCTGAAAACGGCTGTGGCGCTGAAGTTGCCTGTGAATGTGGAGTTGGTGGCATGTGAAACCCGCATGTGGAGCATTCGTTTGTGTGGGATGCTCTACCAGGTTCATTCCTAGATAATCTACTCAAAGGGCACTAAGCATAGAGTGTGAAAACTGAGTTTCCTTGAGAGCTGCTTGGAAGCCTGATGGTGTGTGAAGTTAGTGAGCCGAATGGAGTTGTTCTCCCACAAGAACCACTCGGCTGATCCTTCTTCAATATGCCCTTCAGCAACATGCAGTGTTTCCTTGATTGAATTAGCTCTCACACCAATATTTGCATCTAGAGCCTTTGCATTGAGGGCTATCTGAAAACGGCTGTGGCGCTGAAGTTGCCTGTGAATGTGGAGTTGGTGGCATGTGAAACCCGCATGTGGAGCATTCGTTTGTGTGGGATGCTCACCAAGCTTCATTTCAGTCCTAGGCACTCAAAGGGCACTAAGCATAGAGTGTGAAAACTGAGTTTCCTTGAGAGCTGCTTGGAAGCCTGATGGTGTGTGAAGTTAGTGAGCCAAATGGAGTTGTTCTCCCACAAGAACCACTCGGCTGATCCTTCTTCAATATGCCCTTCAGCAACATGCAGTGTTTCCTTGATTGAATTAGCTCTCACACCAATATTTGCGTCTAGAGCCTTTGCATTGAGGGCTATCTGAAAACGGCTGTGGCGCTGAAGTTGCCTGTGAATGTGGAGTTGGTGGCATGTGACACCCGCATGTGGAGCATTCGTTTGTGTGGGATGCTCTACTAGATTCATTCCTAGATAATGCACTCAAAGGGCACTAAGCATAGAGTGTGAAAACTGAGTTTCCTTGAGACCTGCTTGGAAGCCTGATGGTGTGTGAAGTTAGTGAGCCAAATGGAGTTGTTCTCCCACAAGAACCACTCGGCTGATCCTTCTTCAATATGCCCTTCACCAACATGCAGTGTTTCCTTGATTGAATTAGCTCTCACACCAATATTTGCGTCTAGAGCCTTTGCATTGAGGGCTATCTGAAAACGGCTGTGGCGCTGAAGTTGCCTGTGAATGTGGAGTTGGTGGCATGTGAAACCCGCATGTGGAGCATTCGTTTGTGTGGGATGCGCTACTAGGTTCATTCTTTAATAATGCAGTGAAAGGGCACTAAGAATAGAGTGTGAAAACTGAGTTTCCTTGAGAGATGCTTGGAAGCCTGATGGTGTGTGAAGTTAGTGAGCCAAATGGAGTTGTTCTCCCACAAGAACCACTCAGCTGATCCTTCTTCAATATGCCCTTCACCAACATGCAGTGTTTCCTTGATTGAATTAGCTCTCACACCAATATTTGCGTCTAGAGCCTTTGCATTGAGGGCTATCTGAAAACGGCTGTGGCGCTGAAGTTGCCTGTTAATTATGGAGTTGGTGGCATGTGAAACCCGCATGTGGAGCATTCGTTTGTGTGGGATGCTCACCAAGCTTCATTTCAGTCCTAGGCACTCAAAGGGCACTAAGCATAGAGTGTGAAAACTGAGTTTCCTTGAGAGCTGCTTGGAAGCCTGATGGTGTGTGAAGTTAGTGAGCCAAATGGAGTTGTTCTCCCACAAGAACCACTCGGCTGATCCTTCTTCAATATGCCCTTTAGCAACATGCAGTGTTTCTTGATTGAATTAGCTCTCACACCAATATTTTGGTCTAGAGCCTTTGCATTGAGGGCTATGTGAAAACGGCTGTGGCACTGAAGTTGCCTGTGAATGTGGAGTTGGTGGCATGTGAAACCCGCATGTGGAGCATTCGTTTGTGTGGGATGCTCACCAAGTTTTATTTCAGTCCTAGGCACTCAAAGGGCACTAAGCACAGAGTGTGAAAACTGAGTTTCCTAAGAGAGCTGCTTGGAAGCCTGATGGTGTGTGAAGTTAGTGAGCCAAATGGAGTTGTTCTCCCACAAGAACCACTCGGCTGATCCTTCTTCAATATGCCCTTCACCAACATGCAGTGTTTCCTTGATTGAATTAGCTCTCACACCAATATTTGCGTCTAGAGCCTTTGCATTGATGGCTATCTGAAAATGGCTGTGGCGCTGAATTTGCCTGAGAATGTGGAGTTGGTGGCATGTGAAACCCGCATGTGGAGCATTCGTTTGTGTGGGATGCTCACCAAGCTTCATTTCAGTCCTAGGCACTCAAAGGGCACTAAGCATAGAGTGTGAAAACTGAGTTTCCTTGAGAGCTGCTTGGAAGCCTGATGGTGTGTGAAGTTAGTGAGCCAAATGGAGTTGTTCTCCCACAAGAACCACTCGGCTGATCCTTCTTCAATATGCCCTTCACCAACATGCAGTGTTTCCTTGATTGAATTAGCTCTCACACCAATATTTGCGTCTAGAGCCTTTGCATTGAGGGCTATCTGAAAACGGCTGTGGCGCTGAAGTTGCCTGTGAATGTGGAGTTGGTGGCATGTGAAACCCGCATGTGGAACATTCGTTTGTGTGGGATGCTCTACTAGATTCATTCCTAGATAATGCACTCAAAGGGCACTAAGCATAGAGTGTGAAAACTGAGTTTCCTTGAGAGCTGCTTGGAAGCCTGATGGTGTGTGAAGTTAGTGAGCCAAATGGAGTTGTTCTCCCACAAGAACCACTCGGCTGATCCTTCTTCAATATGCCCTTTAGCAACATGCAGTGTTTCCTTGATTGAATTAGCTCTCACACCAATATTTTGGTCTAGAGCCTTTGCATTGAGGGCTATGTGAAAACGGCTGTGGCACTGAAGTTGCCTGTGAATGTGGAGTTGGTGGCATGTGAAACCCGCATGTGGAGCATTCGTTTGTGTGGGATGCTCACCAAGTTTTATTTCAGTCCTAGGCACTCAAAGGGCACTAAGCACAGAGTGTGAAAACTGAGTTTCCTAAGAGAGCTGCTTGGAAGCCTGATGGTGTGTGAAGTTAGTGAGCCAAATGGAGTTGTTCTCCCACAAGAACCACTCGGCTGATCCTTCTTCAATATGCCCTTCACCAACATGCAGTGTTTCCTTGATTGAATTAGCTCTCACACCAATATTTGCGTCTAGAGCCTTTGCATTGATGGCTATCTGAAAATGGCTGTGGCGCTGAATTTGCCTGAGAATGTGGAGTTGGTGGCATGTGAAACCCGCATGTGGAGCATTCGTTTGTGTGGGATGCTCACCAAGCTTCATTTCAGTCCTAGGCACTCAAAGGGCACTAAGCATAGAGTGTGAAAACTGAGTTTCCTTGAGAGCTGCTTGGAAGCCTGATGGTGTGTGAAGTTAGTGAGCCAAATGGAGTTGTTCTCCCACAAGAACCACTCGGCTGATCCTTCTTCAATATGCCCTTCACCAACATGCAGTGTTTCCTTGATTGAATTAGCTCTCACACCAATATTTGCGTCTAGAGCCTTTGCATTGAGGGCTATCTGAAAACGGCTGTGGCGCTGAAGTTGCCTGTGAATGTGGAGTTGGTGGCATGTGAAACCCGCATGTGGAGCATTCGTTTGTGTGGGATGCTCTACTAGATTCATTCCTAGATAATGCACTCAAAGGGCACTAAGCATAGAGTGTGAAAACTGAGTTTCCTTGAGACCTGCTTGGAAGCCTGATGGTGTGTGAAGTTAGTGAGCCAAATGGAGTTGTTCTCCCACAAGAACCACTCGGCTGATCCTTCTTCAATATGCCCTTCACCAACATGCAGTGTTTCCTTGATTGAATTAGCTCTCACACCAATATTTGCGTCTAGAGCCTTTGCATTGAGGGCTATCTGAAAATGGCTGTGGCGCTGAAGTTGCCTGTGAATGTGGATTTGGTGGCATGTGAAACCCGCATGTGGAGCATTCGTTTGTGTGGGATGCGCTACCAGGTTCATTTTTTGATAATGCAGTGAAAGGGCACTAAGCATAGAGTGTGAAAACTGAGTTTCCTTGAGAGCTGCTTGGAAGCCTGATGGTGTGTGAAGTTAGTGAGCCAAATGGAGTTGTTCTCCCACAAGAACCACTCAGCTGATCCTTCTTCAATATGCCCTTCACCAACATGCAGTGTTTCCTTGATTGAATTAGCTCTCACACCAATATTTGCGTCTAGAGCCTTTGCATTGAGGGCTATCTGAAAACGGCTGTGGCGCTGAAGTTGCCTGTGAATGTGGAGTTGGTGGCATGTGAAACCCGCATGTGGAGCATTCGTTTGTGTGGGATGCTCACCAAGCTTCATTTCAGTCCTAGGCACTCAAAGGGCACTAAGCATACAGTGTGAAAACTGAGTTTCCTTGAGAGCTGCTTGGAAGCCTGATGGTGTGTGAAGTTAGTGAGCCAAATGGAGTTGTTCTCCCACAAGAACCACTCGGCTGATCCTTCTTCAATATGCCCTTCACCAACATGCAGTGTTTCCTTGATTGAATTAGCTCTCACACCAATATTTTGATCTAGAGCCTTTGCATTGAGGGCTATGTGAAAACGGCTGTGACACTGAAGTTGCCTGTGAATGTGGAGTTGGTGGCATGTGAAACCCGCATGTGGAGCATTCGTTTGTGTGGGATGCTCACCAAGTTTTATTTCAGTCCTAGGCACTCAAAGGGCACTAAGCATAGAGTGTGAAAACTGAGTTTCCTTGAGAGCTGCTTGGAAGCCTGATGGTGTGTGAAGTTAGTGAGCCAAATGGAGTTGTTCTCCCACAAGAACCACTCGGCTGATCCTTCTTCAATATGCCCTTCACCAACATGCAGTGTTTCCTTGATTGAATTAGCTCTCACACCAATATTTGCGTCTAGAGCCTTTGCATTGAGGGCTATCTGAAAACGGCTGTGGCGCTGAAGTTGCCAGTGAATGTGGAGTTGGTGGCATGTGAAACCCGCATGTGGAGCATTCGTTTGTGTGGGAAGTTCACCAAGCTTCATTTCAGTCCTAGGCACTCAAACGGCACTAAGCATAGAGTGAGAAAACTGAGTTTCCTTGAGAGCTGCTTGGAAGTGTGATGGTGTTTGAAGTTAGAGAGCCAAATGGAGTTGTTCTCCCACAAGAACCACTCGACTGATCCTCTTTCAATATGCCCTTCACCAACATGCAGTGTTTCCTTGATTGAATTAGCTCTCACACCAATATTTGCGTCTAGAGCCTTTGCATTGAGGGCTATCTGAAAACGGCTGTGGCGCTGAAGTTGCCTGTGAATGTGGAGTTGGTGGCATGGGAAACCCGCATGTGGAGCATTCGTTTGTGTGGGATGCTCTACCAGGTTCATTCCTAGATAATGCACTCAAAGGGCACTAAGCATAGAGTGTGAAAACTGAGTTTCCTTGAGAGCTGCTTGGAAGCCTGATGGTGTGTGAAGTTAGTGAGC
Source organism: Ochotona princeps (assembly GCF_030435755.1). Lineage (NCBI taxonomy): Eukaryota > Metazoa > Chordata > Mammalia > Lagomorpha > Ochotonidae > Ochotona > Ochotona princeps. Next base: position 68,609 of record NW_026697883.1, on the reverse strand, counting down.
CAAATGGAGTTGTTCTCCCACAAGAACCACTCGGCTGATCCTTCTTCAATATGCCCTTCTCCAACATGCAGTGTTTCCTTGATTGAATTAGCTCTCACACCAATATTTGCGTCTAGAGCCTTTGCATTGAGGGCTATCTGAAAACGGCTGTGGCACTGAAGTTGCCTGTGAATGTGGAGTTGGTGGCATGTGAAACCCGCATGTGGAGCATTCGTTTGTGTGGGATGCTCACCAAGCTTCATTTCAGTCCTAGGCACTCAAAGGGCACTAAGCATAGAGTGTGAATACTGAGTTTCCTTGACAGCTGCTTGGAAGCCTGATGGTGTGTGAAGTTAGTGAGCCAAATGGAGTTGTTCTCCCACAAGAACCACTCGGCTGATCCTTCTTCAATATGCCCTTCACCAACATGCAGTGTTTCCTTGATTGAATTAGCTCTCACACCAATATTTGCGTCTAGAGCCTTTGCATTGAGGGCTATCTGAAAACGGCTGTGGCGCTGAAGTTTCCTGTGAATGTGGAGTTGGTTGCATGTGAAACCCGCATGTGGAACATTCGTTTGTGTGGGATGCTCTACTAGATTCATTCCTAGATAATGCACTCAAAGGGCACTAAGCATAGAGTGTGAAAACTGAGTTTCCTTGAGAGCTGCTTGGAAGCCTGATGGTGTGTGAAGTTAGTGAGCCAAATGGAGTTGTTCTCCCACAAGAACCACTCGGCTGATCCTTCTTCAATATGCCCTTCACCAACATGCAGTGTTTCCTTGATTGAATTAGCTCTCACACCAATATTTGCGTCTAGAGCCTTTGCATTGAGGGCTATCTGAAAACGGCTGTGGCGCTGAAGTTGCCTGTGAATGTGGAGTTGGTGGCATGTGAAACCCGCATGTGGAGCATTCGTTTGTGTGGGATGCTCTACCAGGTTCATTCCTAGATAATGCACTCAAAGTGCACTAAGCATAGAGTGTGAAAACTGAGTTTCCTTGAGAGCTGCTTGGAAGCCTGATGGTGTGTGAAGTTAGTGAGCCAAATGGAGTTGTTCTCCCACAAGAGCCACTCGGCTGATCCTTCTTCAATATGCCCTTCACCAACATGCAGTGTTTCCTTGATTGAATAAGCTCTCACACCAATATTTGTGTCTAGAGCCTTTGCATTGAGGGCTATGTGAAAACGGCTGTGGCACTGAAGTTGCCTGTGAATGTGGAGTTGGTGGCATGTGAAACCCGCATGTGGAGCATTCGTTTGTGTGGGATGCTCACCAAGCTTCATTTCAGTCCTAGGCACTCAAAGGGCACTAAGCATAGAGTGTGAAAACTGAGTTTCCTTGAGAGCTGCTTGGAAGCCTGATGGTGTGTGAAGTTAGTGAGCAAAATGGAGTTGTTCTCCCACAAGAACCACTCGGCTGATCCTTCTTCAATATGCCCTTCACCAACATGCAGTGTTTCCTTGATTGAATTAGCTCTCACACCAATATTTGCGTCTAGAGCCTTTGCATTGAGGGCTATCTGAAAACGGCTGTGGCGCTGAAGTTGCCTGTGAATGTGGAGTTGGTGGCATGTGAAACCCGCATGTGGAGCATTCGTTTGTGTGAGATGCTCTACTAGATTCATTCCTAGATAATGCACTCAAAGGGCACTAAGCATAGAGTGTGAAAACTGAGTTTCCTTGAGAGCTGCTTGGAAGCCTGATGGTGTGTGAAGTTAGTGAGCCAAATGGAGTTGTTCTCCCACAAGAACCACTCGGCTGATCCTTCTTCAATATGCCCATCAGCAACATGCAGTGTTTCCTTGATTGAATTAGGTCTCACACCAATATTTGCGTCTAGAGCCTTTGCATTGAGGGCTATGTGAAAACGGCTGTGGCGCTGAGGTTGCCTGTGAATGTGGAGTTGGTGGCATGTGAAACCCGCATGTGGAGCATTCGTTTGTGTGGGATGCTCTACTAGATTCATTTCAGTCCTAGGCACTCAAAGGGCACTAAGCATAGAGTGTGAATACTGAGTTTCCTTGACAGCTGCTTGGAAGCCTGATGGTGTGTGAAGTTAGTGAGCCAAATGGAGTTGTTCTCCCACAAGAACCACTCGGCTGATCCTTCTTCAATATGCCCTTCACCAACATGCAGTGTTTCCTTGATTGAATTAGCTCTCACACCAATATTTGCGTCTAGAGCCTTTGCATTGAGGGCTATCTGAAAACGGCTGTGGCACTGAAGTTGCCTGTGAATGTGGAGTTGGTGGCATGTGAAACCCGCATGTGGAACATTCGTTTGTGTGGGATGCTCTACTAGATTCATTCCTAGATAATGCACTCAAACGGCACTAAGCATAGAGTGTGAAAACTGAGTTTCCTTGAGAGCTGCTTGGAAGCCTGATGGTGTGTGAAGTTAGTGAGCCAAATGGAGTTGTTCTCCCACAAGAACCACTCGGCTGATCCTTCTTCAATATGCCCTTCAGCAACATGCAGTGTTTCCTTGATTGAATTAGCTCTCACACCAATATTTGCGTCTAGAGCCTTTGCATTGAGGGCTATCTGAAAACAGCTGTGGCGCTGAAGTTGCCTGTGAATGTGGAGTTGGTGGCATGTGAAACCCGCATGTGGAGCATTCGTTTGTGTGGGATGCTCTACTAGATTCTTTCCTAGATAACGCACTCAAAGGGCACTAAGCATAGAGTGTGAAAACTGAGTTTCCTTGAGAGCTGCTTGGAAGCCTGATGGTGTGTGAAGTTAGTGAGCCAAATGGAGTTGTTCTCCCACAAGAACCACTCGGCTGATCCTTCTTCAATATGCCCTTCAGCAACATGCAGTGTTTCCTTGATTGAATTAGCTCTCGCACCAATATTTGCGTCTAGAGCCTTTGCATTGAGGGCTATGTGAAAACGGCTGTGGCGCTGAAGTTGCCTGTGAATGTGGAGTTTGTGGCATGTGAAACCCGCATGTGGAGCATTCGTTTGTGTGGGATGCTCTACTAGATTCATTCCTAGATAATGCACTCAAAGGTCACTAAGCATAGAGTGTGAAAACTGAGTTTCCTTGAGAGCTGCTTGGAAGCCTGATGGTGTGTGAAGTTAGTGAGCCAAATGGAGTTGTTCTCCCACAAGAACCACTCGGCTGATCCTTCTTCAATATGCCCTTCACCAACATGCAGTGTTTCCTTGATTGAATTAGCTCTCACACCAATATTTGCGTCTAGAGCCTTTGCATTGAGGGCTATCTGAAAACGGCTGTGGCGCTGAAGTTGCCTGTGAATGTGGAGTTGGTGGCATGTGACACCCGCATGTGGAGCATTCGTTTGTGTGGGATGCTCTACTAGATTCATTCCTAGATAATGCACTCAAAAGGCACTAAGCATAGAGTGTGAAAACTGAGTTTCCTTGAGAGCTGCTTGGAAGCCTGATGGTGTGTGAAGTTAGTGAGCCAAATGGAGTTGTTCTCCCACAAGAACCACTCGGCTGATCCTTCTTCAATATGCCCTTCACCAACATGCAGTGTTTCCTTGATTGAATTAGCTCTCACACCAATATTTGCGTCTAGAGCCTTTGCATTGAGGGCAATCTGAAAACGGCTGTGGCGCTGAAGTTGCCTGTGAATGTGGAGTTGGTGGCATGTGAAACCCGCATGTGGAGCATTCGTTTGTGTGGGATGCTCTACCAGGTTCATTCCTAGATAATGCACTCAAAGTGCACTAAGCATAGAGTGTGAAAACTGAGTTTCCTTGAGAGCTGCTTGGAAGCCTGATGGTGTGTGAAGTTAGTGAGCAAAATGGAGTTGTTCTCCCACAAGAACCACTCGGCTGATCCTTCTTCAATATGCCCTTCACCAACATGCAGTGTTTGCTTGATTGAATTAGCTCTCAAACCAATATTTGCGTCTAGAGCCTTTGCATTGAGGGCTATCTGAAAACGGCTGTGGCGCTGAAGTTGCCTGTGAATGTGGAGTTGGTGGCATGTGAAACCCGCATGTGGAGCATTCGTTTGTGTGGGATGCTCACCAAGCTTCATTTCAGTCCTAGGCACTCAAAGGGCACTAAGCATAGAGTGTGAAAACTGAGTTTCCTTGAGAGCTGCTTGGAAGCCTGATGGTGTGTGAAGTTAGTGAGCCAAATGGAGTTGTTCTCCCACAAGAACCACTCGGCTGATCCTTCTTCAATATGCCCTTCACCAACATGCAGTGTTTCCTTGATTGAATTAGCTCTCACACCAATATTTGCGTCTAGAGCCTTTGCATTGAGGGCTATCTGAAAACGGCTGTGGCGCTGAAGTTGCCTGTGAATGTGGAGTTGGTGGCATGTGAAACCCGCATGTGGAGCATTCGTTTGTGTGGGATGCTCTACTAGATTCATTCCTAGATAATGCACTCAAAGGGCACTAAGCATAGAGTGTGAAAACTGAGTTTCCTTGAGAGCTGCTTGGAAGCCTGATGGTGTGTGAAGTTAGTGAGCCAAATGGAGTTGTTCTCCCACAAGAACCACTCGGCTGATCCTTCTTCAATATGCCCTTCAAAACATGCAGTGTTTCCTTGATTGAATTAGGTCTCACACCAATATTTGCGTCTAGAGCCTTTGCATTGAGGGCTATCTGAAAACGGCTGTGGCGCTGAAGTTGCCTGTGAATGTGGAGTTGGTGACATGTGAAACCCGCATGTGGAGCACTCGTTTGTGTAGGATGCTCTACTAGATTCATTCCTAGATAATGCACTCAAAGGGCACTAAGCATAGAGTGTGAAAACTGAGTTTCCTTGAGAGCTGCTTGGAAGCCTGATGGTGTGTGAAGTTAGTGAGCCAAATAGAGTTGTTCTCCCACAAGACCCGCTGGGCTGATCCTTCTTCAATATGCCCTTCACCAACATGCAGTGTTTCCTTGATTGAATTAGCTCTCACACCAATATTTGCGTCTAGAGCCTTTGCATTGAGGGCTATCTGAAAACGGCTGTGGCGCTGAAGTTGCCTGTGAATGTGGAGTTGGTGGCATGTGAAACCCGCATGTGGAGCATTCGTTTGTGTGGGATGCTCACCAAGCTTCATTTCAGTCCTAGGCACTCAAAGGGCACTAAGCATAGAGTGTGAAAACTGAGTTTCCTTGAGAGCTGCTTGGAAGCCTGATGGTGTGTGAAGTTAGTGAGCCAAATGGAGTTGTTCTCCCACAAGAACCACTCGGCTGATCCTTCTTCAATATGCCCTTCACCAACATGCAGTGTTTCCTTGATTGAGTTAGGTCTCACACCAATATTTGCGTCTAGAGCCTTTGCATTGAGGGCTATCTGAAAATGGCTGTCGCGCTGAAGTTGCCTGTGAATGTGGAGTTGCTGGCATGTGAAACCCGCATGTGGAGCATTCGTTTGTGTGGATGCTAACCAAGCTTCATTTCAGTCCTAGGCACTCAAACGGCACTAAGCATAGAGTGTGAAAACTGAGTTTCCTTGAGAGCTGCTTGGAAGCCTGATGGTGTGTGAAGTTAGTGAGCCAAATGGAGTTGTTCTCCCACAAGAACCACTCGGCTGATCCTTCTTCAATATGCCCTTCACCAACATGCAGTGTTTCCTTGATTGAATTAGGTCTCACACCAATATTTGCGTCTAGAGCCTTTGCATTGAGGGCTATCTGAAAACGGCTGTGGCGCTGAAGTTGCCTGTGAATGTGGAGTTGGTGGCATGGGAAACCCGCATGTGGAGCCTTCGTTTGTGTGGGATGCTCTACCAGGTTCATTCCTAGATAATGCACTCAAAGGGCACTAAGCATAGAGTGTGAAAACTGAGTTTCCTTGAGAGCTGCTTGGAAGCCTGATGGTGTGTGAAGTTAGTGAGCCAAATGGAGTTGTTCTCCCACAAGAACCACTCGGCTGATCCTTCTTCAATATGCCCTTCACCAACATGCAGTGTTTCCTTGATTGAATTAGCTCTCACACCAATATTTGCGTCTAGAGCCTTTGCATTGAGGGCTATCTGAAAACGGCTGTGGCGCTGAAGTTGCCAGTGAATGTGGAGTTGGTGGCATGTGAAACCCGCATGTGGAGCATTCGTTTGTGTGGGAAGTTCACCAAGCTTCATTTCAGTCCTAGGCACTCAAACGGCACTAAGCATAGAGTGTGAAAACTGAGTTTCCTTGAGAGCTGCTTGGAAGTGTGATGGTGTTTGAAGTTAGAGAGCCAAATGGAGTTGTTCTCCCACAAGAACCACTCGGCTGATTCTTCTTCAATATGCCCTTCACCAACATGCAGTGTTTCCTTGATTGAATTAGCTCTCACACCAATATTTGCGTCTAGAGCCTTTGCATTGAGGGCTATCTGAAAACGGCTGTGGCGCTGAAGTTGCCTGTGAATGTGGAGTTGGTGGCATGGGAAACCCGCATGTGGAGCATTCGTTTGTGTGGGATGCTCTACCAGGTTCATTCCTAGATAATGCACTCAAAGGGCACTAAGCATAGAGTGTGAAAACTGAGTTTCCTTGAGAGCTGCTTGGAAGCCTGATGGTGTGTGAAGTTAGTGAGCCAAATGGAGTTGTTCTCCCACAAGAACCACTCGGCTGATCCTTCTTCAATATGCCCTTCACCAACATGCAGTGTTTCCTTGATTGAATTAGCTCTCACACCAATATTTGCGTCTAGAGCCTTTGCATTGAGGGCTATCTGAAAACGGCTGTGGCGCTGAAGTTGCCTGTGAATGTGGAGTTGGTGCATGTGAAACCCGCATGTGGAGCATTCGTTTGTGTGGGAAGTTCACCAAGCTTCATTTCAGTCCTAGGCACTCAAAGGGCACTAAGCATAGAGTGTGAAAACTGAGTTTCCTTGAGAGCTGCTTGGAAACCTGATGGTGTGTGAAGTTAGTGAGCCAAATGGAGTTGTTCTCCCACAAGAACCACTCGGCTGATCCTTCTTCAATATGCCCTTCACCAACATGCAGTGTTTCCTTGATTGAATTAGCTCTCACACCGATATTTGCGTCTAGAGCCTTTGCATTGAGGGCTATCTGAAAACGGCTGTGGCGCTGAAGTTGCCTGTGAATGTGGAGTTGGTGGCATGTGAAACCCGCATGTGGAGCATTCGTTTGTGTGGGATGCTCTACTAGATTCATTCCTAGATAATGCACTCAAAGGGCACTAACATAGAGTGTGAAAACTGAGTTTCCTTGAGAGCTGCTTGGAAGCCTGATGGTGTGTGAAGTTAGTGAGCCAAATGGAGTTGTTCTCCCACAAGAACCACTCGGCTGATCCTTCTTCAATATGCCCTTCACCAACATGCAGTGTTTCCTTGATTGAATTAGCTCTCACACCAATATTTGCGTCTAGAGCCTTTGCATTGAGGGCTATCTGAAAACGGCTGTGGCGCTGAAGTTGCCTGTGAATGTGGAGTTGGTGGCATGTGAAACCCGCATGTGGAGCATTCGTTTGTGTGAAATGCTCACCAAGCTTCATTTCAGTCCTAGGCACTCAAAGGGCACTAAGCATAGAGTGTGAAAAATGAGTTTCCTTGAGAGCTGCTTGGAAGCCTGATGGTGTGTGAAGTTAGTGAGCCAAATGGAGTTGTTCTCCCACAAGAACCACTCGGCTGATCCTTCTTCATTATGCCCTTCACCAACATGCAGTGTTTCCTTGATTGAATTAGCTCTCACACCAATATTTGCGTCTAGAGCCTTTGCATTGAGGGCTATCTGAAAATGGCTGTGGCGCTGAAGTTGCCAGTGAATGTGTTTAGTTGGTGGCATGTGAAATCCGCATGTGGAGCATTCGTTTGTGTGGGATGTTCACCAAGCTTCATTTCAGTCCTAGGCACTCAAAGGGCACTAAACATAGAGTGTGAAAACTGAGTTTCCTTGAGAGCTGCTTGGAAGCCTGATGGTGTGTGAAGTTAGAGAGCCAAATGGAGTTGTTCTCCCACAAGAACCACTCGGCTGATCCTTCTTCAATATGCCCTTCACCAACATGCAGTGTTTCCTTGATTGAATTAGCTCTCACACCAATATTTGCGTCTAGAGCCTTTGCATTGAGGGCTATCTGAAAACGGCTGTGGCGCTGAAGTTGCCTGTGAATGTGGAGTTGGTGGCATGTGAAACCCGCATGTGGAGCATTCGTTTGTGTGGGATGCTCACCAAGCTTCATTTCAGTCCTAGGCACTCAAAGGGCACTAAGCATAGAGTGTGAAAACTGAGTTTCCTTGAGAGCAGCTTGGAAGCCTGATGGTGTGTGAAGTTAGTGAGCCAAATGGAGTTGTTCTCCCACAAGATCCACTTGGCTGATCCTTCTTCAATATGCCCTTCACCAACATGCAGTGTTTCCTTGATTGAATTAGCTCTCACACCAATATTTGTGTCTAGAGCCTTTGCATTGAGGACTATCTGAAAACGGCTGTGGCGCTGAAGTTGCCTGTGAATGTGGAGTAGGTGGCATGTGAAACCCGCATGTGGAGCATTCGTTTGTGTGGGATGCTCACCAAGCTTCATTTCATTCCTAGGCACACAAAGGGCACTAAGCATAGAGTGTGAAAAATGAGTTTCCTTGAGAGCTGCTTGGAAGCCTGATGGTGTGTGAAGTTAGTGAGCCAAATGGAGTTGTTCTCCCACAAGAACCACTCGGCTGATCCTTCTTCAATATGCCCTTCACCAACATGCAGTGTTTCCTTGATTGAATTAGCTCTCACACCAATATTTGTGTCTAGAGCCTTTGCATTGAGGGCTATGTGAAAACGGCTGTGGCACTGAAGTTGCCTGTGAATGTGGAGTTGGTGGCATGTGAAACCCGCATGTGGAGCATTCGTTTGTGTGGGAAGTTCACCAAGCTTCATTTCAGTCCTAGGCACTCAAAGGGCACTAAGCATAGAGTGTGAAAACTGAGTTTCCTTGAGAGCTGCTTGGAAGCCTGATGGTGTGTGAAGTTAGTGAGCCAAATGGAGTTGTTCTCCCACAAGAACCACTCGGCTGATCCTTCTTCAATATGCCCTTCACCAACATGCAGTGTTTCCTTGATTGAGTTAGGTCTCACACCAATATTTGCGTCTAGAGCCTTTGCATTGAGGGCTATCTGAAAACGGCTGTGGCGCTGAAGTTGCCTGTGAATGTGGAGTTGGTGGCATGTGAAACCCGCATGTGGAGCATTCGTTTGTGTGGGATGCTCTACTAGATTCATTGCTAGATAATGCACTCAAAGGGCACTAAGCATAGAGTGTGAAAACTGAGTTTCCTTGAGAGCTGCTTGGAAGCCTGATGGTGTGTGAAGTTAGTGAGCCAAATGGAGTTGTTCTCCCACAAGAACCACTCTGCTGATCCTTCTTCAATATGCCCTTCACCAACATGCATTGTTTCCTTGATTGAATTAGCTCTCACACCAATATTTGCGTCTAGAGCCTTTGCATTGAGGGCTATCTGAAAACGGCTGTGGTGCTGAAGTTACCTGTGAATGTGGAGTTGGTGGCATGTGAAACCCGCATGTGGAGCATTCGTTTGTGTGGGATGCTCTACTAGATTCATTCCTAGATAATGCACTCAAAGGGCACTAAGCATAGAGTGTGAAAACTGAGTTTCCTTGAGAGCTGCTTGGAAGCCTGATGGTGTGTGAAGTTAGTGAGCCAAATGGAGTTGTTCTCCCACAAGAACCACTCGGCTGATCCTTCTTCAATATGCCCTTCACCAACATGCAGTGTTTCCTTGATTGAATTAGCTCTCACACCAATATTTGCGTCTAGAGCCTTTGCATTGAGGGCTATCTGAAAACGGCTGTGGCGCTGAAGTTGCCTGTGAATGTGGAGTTGGTGGCATGTGAAACCCGCATGTGGAGCATTCGTTTGTGTGAAATGCTCACCAAGCTTCATTTCAGTCCTAGGCACTCAAAGGGCACTAAGCATAGAGTGTGAAAAATGAGTTTCCTTGAGAGCTGCTTGGAAGCCTGATGGTGTGTGAAGTTAGTGAGCCAAATGGAGTTGTTCTCCCACAAGAACCACTCGGCTGATCCTTCTTCAATATGCCCTTCACCAACATGCAGTGTTTCCTTGATTGAATTAGCTCTCACACCAATATTTGCGTCTAGAGCCTTTGCATTGAGGGCTATCTGAAAACGGCTGTGGCGCTGAAGTTTCCAGTTAATGTGGAGTTGGTGGCATGTGAAACCCGCATGTGGAGCATTCGTTTGTGTGGGATGCTCACCAAGCTTCATTTCAGTCCTAGGCACTCAAAGGGCACTAAGCATAGAGTGTGAAAACTGAGTTTCCTTGAGAGCTGCTTGGAAGCCTGATGGTGTGTGAAGTTAGTGAGCAAAATGGAGTTGTTCTCCCACAAGAACCACTCGGCTGATCCTTCTTCAATATGCCCTTCAGCAACATGCAGTGTTTCCTTGATTGAGTTAGGTCTCACACCAATATTTGCGTCTAGAGCCTTTGCATTGAGGGCTATCTGAAAACGGCTGTGGCGCTGAAGTTGCCTGTGAATGTGGAGTTGGTGGCATGTGAAACCCGCATGTGGAGCATTCGTTTGTGTGGGATGCTCTACTAGGTTCATTCCTAGATAATGCACTCAAAGGGCACTAAGCATAGAGTGTGAAAACTGAGTTTCCTTGAGAGCTGCTTGGAAGCCTGATGGTGTGTGAAGTTAGTGAGCCAAATGGAGTTGTTCTCCCACAAGAACCACTCGGCTGATCCTTCTTCAATATGCCCTTCAGCAACATGCAGTGTTTCCTTGATTGAATTAGCTCTCACACCAATATTTGCGTCTAGAGCCTTTGCATTGAGGGCTATTTGAAAACGGCTGTGGCGCTGAAGTTGCCTGTGAATGTGGAGTTGGTGGCATGTGAAACCCGCATGTGGAGCATTCGTTTGTGTGGGATGCTCTACCAGGTTCATTCCTAGATAATGCACTCAAAGGGCACTAAGCATAGAGTGTGAAAACTGAGTTTCCTTGAGAGCTGCTTGGAAGCCTGATGGTGTGTGAAGTTAGTGAGCCAAATGGAGTTGTTCTCCCACAAGAACCACTCGGCTGATCCTTCTTCAATATGCCCTTCACCAACATGCAGTGTTTCCTTGATTGAATTAGCTCTCACACCAATATTTGTGTCTAGAGCCTTTGCATTGAGGGCTATGTGAAAACGGCTGTGGCACTGAAGTTGCCTGTGAATGTGGAGTTGGTGGCATGTGAAACCCGCATGTGGAGCATTCGTTTGTGTGGGAAGTTCACCAAGCTTCATTTCAGTCCTAGGCACTCAAAGGGCACTAAGCATAGAGTGTGAAAACTGAGTTTCCTTGAGAGCTGCTTGGAAGCCTGATGGTGTGTGAAGTTAGTGAGCCAAATGGAGTTGTTCTCCCACAAGAACCACTCGGCTGATCCTTCTTCAATATGCCCTTCACCAACATGCAGTGTTTCCTTGATTGAGTTAGGTCTCACACCAATATTTGCGTCTAGAGCCTTTGCATTGAGGGCTATCTGAAAACGGCTGTGGCGCTGAAGTTGCCTGTGAATGTGGAGTTGGTGGCATGTGAAACCCGCATGTGGAGCATTCGTTTGTGTGGGATGCTCTACTAGATTCATTGCTAGATAATGCACTCAAAGGGCACTAAGCATAGAGTGTGAAAACTGAGTTTCCTTGAGAGCTGCTTGGAAGCCTGATGGTGTGTGAAGTTAGTGAGCCAAATGGAGTTGTTCTCCCACAAGAACCACTCTGCTGATCCTTCTTCAATATGCCCTTCACCAACATGCATTGTTTCCTTGATTGAATTAGCTCTCACACCAATATTTGCGTCTAGAGCCTTTGCATTGAGGGCTATCTGAAAACGGCTGTGGTGCTGAAGTTACCTGTGAATGTGGAGTTGGTGGCATGTGAAACCCGCATGTGGAGCATTCGTTTGTGTGGGATGCTCTACTAGATTCATTCCTAGATAATGCACTCAAAGGGCACTAAGCATAGAGTGTGAAAACTGAGTTTCCTTGAGAGCTGCTTGGAAGCCTGATGGTGTGTGAAGTTAGTGAGCCAAATGGAGTTGTTCTCCCACAAGAACCACTCGGCTGATCCTTCTTCAATATGCCCTTCACCAACATGCAGTGTTTCCTTGATTGAATTAGCTCTCACACCAATATTTGCGTCTAGAGCCTTTGCATTGAGGGCTATCTGAAAACGGCTGTGGCGCTGAAGTTGCCTGTGAATGTGGAGTTGGTGGCATGTGAAACCCGCATGTGGAGCATTCGTTTGTGTGAAATGCTCACCAAGCTTCATTTCAGTCCTAGGCACTCAAAGGGCACTAAGCATAGAGTGTGAAAACTGAGTTTCCTTGAGAGCTGCTTGGAAGCCTGATGGTGTGTGAAGTTAGTGAGCAAAATGGAGTTGTTCTCCCACAAGAACCACTCGGCTGATCCTTCTTCAATATGCCCTTCAGCAACATGCAGTGTTTCCTTGATTGAGTTAGGTCTCACACCAATATTTGCGTCTAGAGCCTTTGCATTGAGGGCTATCTGAAAACGGCTGTGGCGCTGAAGTTGCCTGTGAATGTGGAGTTGGTGGCATGTGAAACCCGCATGTGGAGCATTCGTTTGTGTGGGATGCTCTACTAGGTTCATTCCTAGATAATGCACTCAAAGGGCACTAAGCATAGAGTGTGAAAACTGAGTTTCCTTGAGAGCTGCTTGGAAGCCTGATGGTGTGTGAAGTTAGTGAGCCAAATGGAGTTGTTCTCCCACAAGAACCACTCGGCTGATCCTTCTTCAATATGCCCTTCACCAACATGCAGTGTTTCCTTGATTGAATTAGCTCTCACACCAATATTTGCGTCTAGAGCCTTTGCATTGAGGGCTATCTGAAAATGGCTGTGGCGCTGAAGTTGCCAATGGATGTGGAGTTGGTGGCATGTGAAACCCGCATGTGGAGCATTCGTTTGTGTGGGATGCTCACCAAGCTTCATTTCAGTCCTAGGCACTCAAAGGGCACTAAGCATAGAGTGTGAAAACTGAGTTTCCTTGAGAGCTGCTTGGAAGCCTGATGGTGTGTGAAGTTAGTGAGCCAAATGGAGTTGTTCTCCCACAATAACCACTCGGCTGATCCTTCTTCAATATGCCCTTCACCAACATGCAGTGTTTCCTTGATTGAATTAGCTCTCATACCAATATTTGCGTCTAGAGCCTTTGCATTGAGGGCTATCTGAAAACGGCTGTGGCGCTGAAGTTGCCTGTGAATGTGGAGTTGGTGGCATGTGAAACCCGCATGTGGAGCATTCGTTTGTGTGGGATGCTCACCAAGCTTCATTTCAGTCCTTGGCACTCAAAGGGCACTAAGCATAGAGTGTGAAAACTGAGTTTCCTTGAGAGCAGCTTGGAAGCCTGATGGTGTGTGAAGTTAGTGAGCCAAATGGAGTTGTTCTCCCACAAGATCCACTTGGCTGATCCTTCTTCAATATGTCATTCACCAACATGCAGTGTTTCCTTGATTGAATTAGGTCTCACACCAATATTTTTGTCTAGAGCCTTTGCATTGAGGACTATCTGAAAACGGCTGTGGCGCTGAAGTTGCCTGTGAATGTGGAGTAGGTGGCATGTGAAACCCGCATGTGGAGCATTCGTTTGTGTGGGATGCTCACCAAGCTTCATTTCATTCCTAGGCACACAAAGGGCACTAAGCATAGAGTGTGAAAACTGAGTTTCCTTGAGAGCTGCTTGGAAGCCTGATGGTGTGTGAAGTTAGTGAGCCAAATGGAGTTGTTCTCCCACAAGAACCACTCGGCTGATCCTTCTTCAATATGCCCTTCACCAACATGCAGTGTTTCCTTGATTGAATTAGCTCTCACACCAATATTTGCGTCTAGAGCCTTTGCATTGAGGGCTATTTGAAAACGGCTGTGGCGCTGAAGTTGCCTGTGAATGTGGAGTTGGTGGCATGTGAAACCCGCATGTGGAGCATTCGTTTGTGTGGGATGCTCTACTAGATTCATTCCTAGATAATGCAATCAAAGGGCACTAAGCATAGAGTGTGAAAACTGAGTTTCCTTGAGAGCTGCTTGGAAGCCTGATGGTGTGTGAAGTTAGTGAGCCAAATGGAGTTGTTCTCCCACAAGAACCACTCGGCTGATCCTTCTTTAATATGCCCTTCACCAACATGCAGTGTTTCCTTGATTGAATTAGGTCTCACACCAATATTTGCGTCTAGAGCCTTTGCATTGAGGGCTATCTGAAAACGGCTGTGGCGCTGAAGTTGCCTGTGAATGTGGAGTTGGTGGCATGTGAAACACGCATGTGGAGCATTCGTTTGTGTGAAATGCTCACCAAGCTTCATTTCAGTCCTAGGCACTCAAAGGGCACTAAGCATAGAGTGTGAAAACTGAGTTTCCTTGAGAGCTGCTTGGAAGCCTGATGGTGTGTGAAGTTAGTGAGCAAAATGGAGTTGTTCTCCCACAAGAACCACTCGGCTGATCCTTCTTCAATATGCCCTTCAGCAACATGCAGTGTTTCCTTGATTGAGTTAGGTCTCACACCAATATTTGCGTCTAGAGCCTTTGCATTGAGGGCTATCTGAAAACGGCTATGGCGCTGAAGTTGCCTGTGAATGTGGAGTTGGTGGCATGTGAAACCCGCATGTGGAGCATTCGTTTGTGTGGGATGCTCTACTAGGTTCATTCCTAGATAATGCACTCAAAGGGCACTAAGCATAGAGTGTGAAAACTGAGTTTCCTTGAGAGCTGCTTGGAAGCCTGATGGTGTGTGAAGTTAGTGAGCCAAATGGAGTTGTTCTCCCACAAGAACCACTCGGCTGATCCTTCTTCAATATGCCCTTCACCAACATGCAGTGTTTCCTTGATTGAATTAGCTCTCACACCAATATTTGCGTCTAGAGCCTTTGCATTGAGGGCTATCTGAAAATGGCTGTGGCGCTGAAGTTGCCAATGGATGTGGAGTTGGTGGCATGTGAAACCCGCATGTGGAGCATTCGTTTGTGTGGGATGCTCACCAAGCTTCATTTCAGTCCTAGGCACTCAAAGGGCACTAAGCATAGAGTGTGAAAACTGAGTTTCCTTGAGAGCTGCTTGGAAGCCTGATGGTGTGTGAAGTTAGTGAGCCAAATGGAGTTGTTCTCCCACAAGAACCACTCGGCTGATCCTTCTTCAATATGCCCTTCACCAACATGCAGTGTTTCCTTGATTGAATTAGCTCTCATACCAATATTTGCGTCTAGAGCCTTTGCATTGAGGGCTATCTGAAAACGGCTGTGGCGCTGAAGTTGCCTGTGAATGTGGAGTTGGTGGCATGTGAAACCCGCATGTGGAGCATTCGTTTGTGTGGGATGCTCACCAAGCTTCATTTCAGTCCTTGGCACTCAAAGGGCACTAAGCATAGAGTGTGAAAACTGAGTTTCCTTGAGAGCAGCTTGGAAGCCTGATGGTGTGTGAAGTTAGTGAGCCAAATGGAGTTGTTCTCCCACAAGATCCACTTGGCTGATCCTTCTTCAATATGTCATTCACCAACATGCAGTGTTTCCTTGATTGAATTAGGTCTCACACCAATATTTTTGTCTAGAGCCTTTGCATTGAGGACTATCTGAAAACGGCTGTGGCGCTGAAGTTGCCTGTGAATGTGGAGTAGGTGGCATGTGAAACCCGCATGTGGAGCATTCGATTGTGTGGGATGCTCACCAAGCTTCATTTCATTCCTAGGCACACAAAGGGCACTAAGCATAGAGTGTGAAAAATGAGTTTCCTTGAGAGCTGCTTGGAAGCCTGATGGTGTGTGAAGTTAGTGAGCCAAATGGAGTTGTTCTCCCACAAGAACCACTCGGCTGATCCTTCTTCAATATGCCCTTCACCAACATGCAGTGTTTCCTTGATTGAATTAGCTCTCACACCAATATTTGCGTCTAGAGCCTTTGCATTGAGGGCTATTTGAAAACGGCTGTGGCGCTGAAGTTGCCTGTGAATGTGGAGTTGGTGGCATGTGAAACCCGCATGTGGAGCATTCGTTTGTGTGGGATGCTCTACTAGATTCATTCCTAGATAATGCAATCAAAGGGCACTAAGCATAGAGTGTGAAAACTGAGTTTCCTTGAGAGCTGCTTGGAAGCCTGATGGTGTGTGAAGTTAGTGAGCCAAATGGAGTTGTTCTCCCACAAGAACCACTCGGCTGATCCTTCTTTAATATGCCCTTCACCAACATGCAGTGTTTCCTTGATTGAATTAGGTCTCACACCAATATTTGCGTCTAGAGCCTTTGCATTGAGGGCTATCTGAAAACGGCTGTGGCGCTGAAGTTGCCTGTGAATGTGGAGTTGGTGGCATGTGAAACCCGCATGTGGAGCATTCGTTTGTGTGGGATGCTCACCAAGCTTCATTTCAGTCCTAGGCACTCAAAGGGCACTAAGCATAGAGTGTGAAAACTGAGTTTCCTTGAGAGCTGCTTGGAAGCCTGATGGTGTGTGAAGTTAGTGAGCCAAATGGAGTTGTTCTCCCACAAGAACCACTCGGCTGATCCTTCTTCAATATGCCCTTCACCAACATGCAGTGTTTCCTTGATTGAATTAGCTCTCACACCAATATTTGCGTCTAGAGCCTTTGCATTGAGGGCTATCTGAAAATGGCTGTGGCGCTGAAGTTGCCAATGAATGTGGAGTTGGTGGCATGTGAAACCCGCATGTGGAGCATTCGTTTGTGTGGGATGCTCACCAAGCTTCATTTCAGTCCTAGGCACTCAAAGGGCACTAAGCATAGAGTGTGAAAACTGAGTTTCCTTGAGAGCTGCTTGGAAGCCTGATGGTGTGTGAAGCTAGTGAGCCAAATGGAGTTGTTCTCCCACAAGAACCACTCGGCTGATCCTTCTTCAATATGCCCTTCAGCAACATGCAGTGTTTCCTTGATTGAATTAGCTCTCACACCAATATTTGCATCTAGAGCCTTTGCATTGAGGGCTATCTGAAAACGGCTGTGGCGCTGAAGTTGCCTGTGAATGCGTAGTTGGTGGCATGTGAAACCCGCATGTGGAGCATTCGTTTGTGTGGGATGCTCTACCAGGTTCATTCCTAGATAATGCACTCAAAGGGCACTAAGCATAGAGTGTGAAAACTGAGTTTCCTTGAGAGCTGCTTGGAAGCCTGATGGTGTGTGAAGTTAGTGAGCCAAATGGAGTTGTTCTCCCACAAGAACCACTCGGCTGATCCTTCTTCAATATGCCCTTCACCAACATGCAGTGTTTCCTTGATTGAATTAGCTCTCACACCAATATTTGCGTCTAGAGCCTTTGCATTGAGGGCTATCTGAAAACGGCTGTGGCACTGAAGTTGCCTGTGAATGTGGAGTTGGTGGCATGTGAAACCCGCATGTGGAGCATTCGTTTGTGTGGGATGCTCTACCAGGTTCATTCCTAGATAATGATCTCCAAGGGCACTAAGCATAGAGTGTGAAAACTGAGTTTCCTTGAGAGCTGCTTGGAAGCCTGATGGTGTGTGAAGTTAGTGAGCCAAAGGGACTTGTTCTCCCTCAAGAACCACTCGGCTGATCCTTCTTCAATATGCCCTTCACCAACATGCAGTGTTTCCTTGATTGAATTAGCTCTCACACCAATATTTGCGTCTAGAGCCTTTGCATTGAGGGCTATCTGAAAATGGCTGTGGCGCTGAAGTTGCCTGTGAATGTGGAGTTGGTGGCATGTGAAACCCGCATGTGGAGCATTCGTTTGTGTGGGATGCTCACCAAGCTTCATTTCAGTCCTAGGCACTCAAAGGGCACTAAGCAAAGAGTGTGAAAACTGAGTTTCCTTGAGAGCTGCTTGGAAGCCTGATGGTGTGTGAAGTTAGTGAGCCAAATGGAGTTGTTCTCCCACAAGAACCACTCGGCTGATCCTTCTTCAATATGCCCTTCACCAACATGCAGTGTTTCCTTGATTGAATTAGCTCTCACACCAATATTTGCGTCTAGAGCCTTTGCATTGAGGGCTATCTGAAAATGGCTGTGGCGCTGAAGTTTCCTGTGAATGTGGAGTTGGTGGCATGTGAAACCCGCATGTGGAGCATTCGTTTGTGTGGGATGCTCACCAAGCTTCATTCCTAGATAATGCACTCAAAAGGCACTAAGCATAGAGTGTGAAAACTGAGTTTCCTTGAGAGCTGCTTGGAAGCCTGATGGTGTGTGAAGTTAGTGAGCCAAATGGAGTTGTTCTCCCACAAGAACCACTCGGCTGATCCTTCTTCAATATGCCCTTCACCAACATGCAGTGTTTCCTTGATTGAATTAGCTCTCACACCAATATTTGCGTCTAGAGCCTTTGCATTGAGGGCTATCTGAAAACGGCTGTGGCGCTGAAGTTGCCTGTGAATGTGGAGTTGGTGGCATGTGAAACCCGCATGTGGAGCATTCGTTTGTGTGGGATGCTCACCAAGCTTCATTTCAGTCCTAGGCACTCAAAGGGCACTAAGCAAAGAGTGTGAAAACTGAGTTTCCTTGAGAGCTGCTTGGAAGCCTGATGGTGTGTGAAGTTAGTGAGCCAAATGGAGTTGTTCTCCCACAAGAACCACTCGGCTGATCCTTCTTCAATATGCCCTTCACCAACATGCAGTGTTTCCTTGATTGAATTAGCTCTCACACCAATATTTGCGTCTAGAGCCTTTGCATTGAGGGCTATCTGAAAATGGCTGTGGCGCTGAAGTTGCCTGTGAATGTGGAGTTGGTGGCATGTGAAACCCGCATGTGGAGCATTCGTTTGTGTGGGATGCTCACCAAGCTTCATTCCTAGATAATGCACTCAAAAGGCACTAAGCATAGAGTGTGAAAACTGAGTTTCCTTGAGAGCTGCTTGGAAGCCTGATGGTGTGTGAAGTTAGTGAGCCAAATGGAGTTGTTCTCCCACAAGAACCACTCGGCTGATCCTTCTTCAATATACCCTTCACCAACATGCAGTGTTTCCTTGATTGAATTAGCTCTCACACCAATATTTGCGTCTAGAGCCTTTGCATTGAGGGCTATCTGAAAATGGCTGTGGCGCTGAAGTTGCCTGTGAATGTGGAGTTGGTGGCATGTGAAACCCGCATGTGGAGCATTCGTTTTTGTGGGATGCTCTACCAGGTTCATTCCTAGATAATGCACTCAAAGGGCACTAAGCATAGAGTGTGAAAACTGAGTTTCCTTGAGAGCTGCTTGGAAGCCTGATGGTGTGTGAAGTTAGTGAGCCAAATGGAGTTGTTCTCCCACAAGAACCACTCGGCTGATCCTTCTTCAATATGCCCTTCACCAACATGCAGTGTTTCCTTGATTGAATTAGCTCTCACACCAATATTTGCGTCTAGAGCCTTTGCATTGAGGGCTATCTGAAAATGGCTGTGGCGCTGAAGTTGCCTGTGAATGTGGAGTTGGTGGCATGTGAAACCCGCATGTGGAGCATTCGTTTGTGTGGGATGCTCACCAAGCTTCATTTCAGTCCTAGGCACTCAAAGGGCACTAAGCATAGAGTGTGAAAACTGAGTTTCCTTGAGAGCTGCTTGGAAGCCTGATGGTGTGTGAAGTTAGTGAGCCAAATGGAGTTGTTCTCCCACAAGAACCACTCGGCTGATCCTTCTTCAATATGCCCTTCACCAACATGCAGTGTTTCCTTGATTGAATTAGCTCTCACACCAATATTTGCGTCTAGAGCCTTTGCATTGTGGGCTATCTGAAAACGCCTTTTCGCTGAAGTTGCCTGTGAATGTGGAGTTGGTGGCATGTGAAACCCGCATGTGGAGCATTCGTTTGTGTGGGATGCTCTACCAGGTTCATTCCTAGATAATGATCTCCAAGGGCACTAAGGATAGAGTGTGAAAACTGAGTTTCCTTGAGAGCTGCTTGGAAGCCTGATGGTGTGTGAAGTTAGTGAGCCAAAGGGACTTGTTCTCCCTCAAGAACCACTCGGCTGATCCTTCTTCAATATGCCCTTCACCAACATGCAGTGTTTCCTTGATTGAATTAGCTCTCACACCAATATTTGCGTCTAGAGCCTTTGCATTGAGGGCTATCTGAAAACGCCTTTTCGCTGAAGTTGCCTGTGAATGTGGAGTTGGTGGCATGTGAAACCCGCATGTGGAGCATTCGTTTGTGTGGGATGCTCACCAAGCTTCATTTCAGTCCTAGGCACTCAAAGGGCACTAAGCAAAGAGTGTGAAAACTGAGTTTCCTTGAGAGCTGCTTGGAAGCCTGATGGTGTGTGAAGTTAGTGAGCCAAATGGAGTTGTTCTCCCACAAGAACCACTCGGCTGATCCTTCTTCAATATGCCCTTCACCAACATGCAGTGTTTCCTTGATTGAATTAGCTCTCACACCAATATTTGCGTCTAGAGCCTTTGCATTGAGGGCTATCTGAAAATGGCTGTGGCGCTGAAGTTGCCTGTGAATGTGGAGTTGGTGGCATGTGAAACCCGCATGTGGAGCATTCGTTTGTGTGGGATGCTCACCAAGCTTCATTTCAGTCCTAGGCACTCAAAGGGCACTAAGCATAGAGTGTGAAAACTGAGTTTCCTTGAGAGCTGCTTGGAAGCCTGATGGTGTGTGAAGTTAGTGAGCCAAATGGAGTTGTTCTCCCACAAGAACCACTCGGCTGATCCTTCTTCAATATGCCCTTCACCAACATGCAGTGTTTCCTTGATTGAATTAGCTCTCACACCAATATTTGCGTCTAGAGCCTTTGCATTGAGGGCTATCTGAAAACGGCTGTGGCGCTGAAGTTGCCTGTGAATGTGGAGTTGGTGGCATGTGAAACCCGCATGTGGAGCATTCGTTTGTGTGGGATGCTCTACCAGGTTCATTCCTAGACAATGCACTCAAAGGGCACTAAGCATAGAGTGTGAAAACTGAGTTTCCTTGAGAGCTGCTTGGAAGCCTGATGGTGTGTGAAGTTATTGAGCCAAAGAGACATGTTCTCCCACAAGAATCTCTCGGCTGATCCTTCTTCAATATGCCCTTCACCAACATGCAGTGTTTCCTTGATTGAATTAGCTCTCACACCAATATTTGCGTCTAGAGCCTTTGCATTGAGGGCAATCTGAAAACGGCTGTGGCGCTGAAGTTGCCTGTGAATGTGGAGTTGGTGGCATGTGAAACCCGCATGTGGAGCATTCGTTTGTGTGGGATGCTCACCAAGCTTCATTTCAGTCCTAGGCACTCAAAGGGCACTAAGCATAGAGTGTGAAAACTGAGTTTCCTTGAGAGCTGCTTGGAAGCCTGATGGTGTGTGAAGTTAGTGAGCCAAATGGAGTTGTTCTCCCACAAGAACCACTCTTCTGATCCTTCTTCAATATGCCCTTCACCAACATGCAGTGGTTCCTTGATTGAATTAGCTCTCACACCAATATTTGCGTCTAGAGCCTTTGCATTGAGGGCTATCTGAAAACGGCTGTGGCGCTGAAGTTTCCTGTGAATGTGGAGTTGGTGGCATGTGAAACCCGCATGTGGAGCATTCGTTTGTGTGGGATGCTCTACTAGGTTCATTCCTAGATAATGCACTCAAAGGGCACTAAGCATAGAGTGTGAAAACTGAGTTTCCTTGAGAGCTGCTTGGACGCCTGATGGTGTGTGAAGTTAGTGAGCCAAATGGAGTTGTTCTCCCACAAGAACCGCTCAGCTGATCTTTCTTCAATATGCCCTTCACCAACATGCAGTGTTTTTTTGATTGAATTAGCTCTGACACCAATATTTGCGTCTAGAGCCTTTGCATTGAGGGCTATCTGAAAATGGCTGTGGCGCTGAAGTTGCCTGTGAATGTGGAGTAGGTGGCATGTGAAACCCGCATGTGGAGCATTCGTTTGTGTGGGATGCTCACCAAGCTTCATTTCAGTCCTAGGCATTCAAAGGGCACTAAGCATAGAGTGTGAAAACTGAGTTTCCTTGAGGGCTGCTTGGAAGCCTGATGGTGTGTGAAGTTAGTGAGCCAAATGGAGTTGTTCTCCCACAAGAACCACTCAGCTGATCCTTCTTCAATATGCCCTTCACCAACATGCAGTGTTTCCTTGATTGAATTAGCTCTCACACCAATATTTGCTTCTAGAGCCTTTGCATTGAGGGCTATCTGAAAACGGCTGTGGCGCTGAAGTTGCCTGTGAATGTGGAGTTGGTGGCATGTGAAACCCGCATGTGGAGCATTCGTTTGTGTGGGATGCTCTACTAGATTCCTTCCTAGATAATGCACTCAAAGGGCACTAAGCATAGAGTGTGAAAACTGAGTTTCCTTGAGAGCTGCTTGGAAGCCTGATGGTGTGCGAAGTTAGTGAGCCAAATGGAGTTGTTCTCCCACAACAACCACTCGGCTGATCCTTCTTCAATATGCCCTTCACCAACATGCAGTGTTTCCTTGATTGAATTAGCTCTCACACCAATATTTGCGTCTAGAGCCTTTGCATTGAGGGCTATCTGAAAATGGCTGTGGCGCTGAAGTTGCCTGTGAATGTGGAGTTGGTGACATGTGAAACCCGCATGTGGAGGATTCGTTTGTGTGGGATGCTCACCAAGCTTCATTTCAGTCCTAGGCACTCAAAGGGCACTAAGCATAGAGTGTGAAAACTGAGTTTCCTTGAGAGCTGCTTGGAAGCCTGATGGTGTGTGAAGTTAGTGAGCCAAATGGAGTTGTTCTCCCACAAGAACCACTCGGCTGATCCTTCTTCAATATGCCCTTCACCAACATGCAGTGTTTCCTTGATTGAATTAGCTCTCACACCAATATTTGCGTCTAGAGCCTTTGCATTGAGAGCTATCTGAAAACGGCTGTGGCGCTGAAGTTGCCTGTGAATGTGGAGTTGGTGGCATGTGAAACCCGCATGTGGAGCATTCGTTTGTGTGGGATGCTCTACCAGGTTCATTCCTAGATAATGCACTCAAAGGGCACTAAGCATAGAGTGTGAAAACTGAGTTTTCTTGAGAGCTGCTTGGAAGCCTGATGGTGTGTGAAGTTAGTGAGCCAAATGGAGTTGTTCTCCCACAAGAACCACTCGGCTGATCCTTCTTCAATATGCCCTTCAGCAACATGCAGTGTTTCCTTGATTGAATTAGCTCTCACACCAATATTTGCGTCTAGAGCCTTTTTATTGAGGGCTATCTGAAAATGGCTGTGGCGCTGAAGTTGCCTGTGAATGTGGAGTTGGTGGCATGTGAAACCCGCATGTGGAGCATTCGTTTGTGTGGAATGCTCACCAAGCTTCATTTCAGTCCTAGGCACTCAAAGGGCACTAAGCATAGAGTGTGAAAACTGAGTTTCCTTGAGAGCTACTTGGAAACCTGATGGTGTGTGAACTTAGTGAGCCAAATGGAGTTGTTCTCCCACAAGAACCACTCGGCTAATCCTTCTTCAATATGCCCTTCACCAACATGCAGTGTTTCCTTGATTGAATTAGGTCTCACACCAATATTTGCGTCTAGAGCCTTTGCATTGAGGGCTATCTGAAAACGGCTGTGGCGCTGAAGTTGCCTGTGAATGTGGAGTTGGTGGCATGTGAAACCCGCATGTGGAGCATTCGTTTGTGTGGGATGCTCTACTAGATTCATTCCTAGATAATGCACTCAAAGGGCACTAAGCATAGAGTGTGAAAACTGAGTTTCCTTGAGAGCTGCTTGGAAGCCTGATGGTGTGCGAAGTTAGTGAGCCAAATGGAGTTGTTCTCCCACAAGAACCACTCGGCTGATCCTTCTTCAATATGCCCTTCACCAACATGCAGTGGTTCCTTGATTGAATTAGCTCTCACACCAATATTTGCTTCTAGAGCCTTTGCATTGAGGGCTATCTGAAAATGGCTGTGGCGCTGAAGTTGCCTGTGAATGTGGAGTTGGTGGCATGTGAAACCCGCATGTGGAGCATTGGTTTGTGTGGGATGCTCACCAAGCTTCATTTCAGTCCTAGGCACTCAAAGGGCACTAAGCATAGAGTGTGAAAACTGAGTTTCCTTGAGAGCTGCTTGGAAGCCTGATGGTGTGTGAAGTTAGTGAGCCAAATTGAGTTGTTCTCCCACAAGAACCACTCGGCTGATCCTTCTTCAATATGCCCTTCACCAACATGCAGTGTTTCCTTGATTGAATTAGCTCTCACACCAATATTTGCGTCTAGAGCCTTTGCATTGAGGGCTATCTGAAAACGGCTGTGGCGCTGAAGTTGCCTGTGAATGTGGAGTTGGTGGCATGTGAAACCCGCATGTGGAACATTCGTTTGTGTGGGATGCTCTACCAGGTTCATTCCTAGATAATGCACTCAAAGGGCACTAAGCATAGAGTGTGAAAACTGAGTTTCCTTGAGAGCTGCTTGGAAGCCTGATGGTGTGTGAAGTTAGTGAGCCAAATGGAGTTGTTCTCCCACAAGAACCACTCGGCTGATCCTTCTTCAATATGCCTTTCACCAACATGCAGTGTTTCCTTGATTGAATTAGCTCTCACACCAATATTTGCGTCTAGAGCCTTTGCATTGAGGGCTATCTGAAAATGGCTGTGGCGCTGAAGTTGCCTGTGAATGTGGAGTTGGTGGCATGTGAAACCCGCATGTGGAGCATTCGTTTGTGTGGGATGCTCACCAAGCTTCATTTCAGTCCTAGGCACTCAAAGGGCACTAAGCATAGAGTGTGAAAACTGAGTTTCCTTGAGAGCTGCTTGGAAGCCTGATGGTGTGTGAAGTTAGTGAGCCAAATGGAGTTGTTCTCCCACAAGAACCACGATTCTGATCCTTCTTCAATATGCCCTTCACCAACATGCAGTGTTTCCTTGATTGAATTAGCTCTCACACCAATATTTGCGTCTAGAGCCTTTGCATTGAGGGCTATCTGAAAACGGCTGTGGCGCTGAAGTTGCCTGTGAATGTGGAGTTGGTGGCATGTGAAACCCGCATGTGGAGCATTCGTTTGTGTGGGATGCTCACCAAGCTTCATGTCAGTCCTAGGCACTCAAAGGGCACTAAGCATAGAGTGTGAAAACTGAGTTTCCTTGAGAGCTGCTTGGAAGCCTGATGGTGTGTGAAGTTAGTGAGCCAAATGGAGTTGTTCTCCCAC
Source organism: Ochotona princeps (assembly GCF_030435755.1). Lineage (NCBI taxonomy): Eukaryota > Metazoa > Chordata > Mammalia > Lagomorpha > Ochotonidae > Ochotona > Ochotona princeps. The sequence goes on along the minus strand of NW_026697883.1, from coordinate 43,699 downwards.
AAGAACCACTCGGCTGATCCTTCTTCAATATGCCCTTCACCAACATGCAGTGTTTCCTTGATTGAATTAGCTCTCACACCAATATTTGCGTCTAGAGCCTTTGCATTGAGGGCTATCTGAAAACGGCTGTGGCGCTGAAGTTGCCTGTGAATGTGGAGTTGGTGGCATGTGAAACCCGCATGTGGAGCATTCGTTTGTGTGGGATGCTCACCAAGCTTCATTTCAGTCCTAGGCACTCAAAGGGCACTAAGGATAGAGTGTGAAAACTGAGTTTCCTTGAGAGCTGCTTGGAAGCCTGATGGTGTGTGAAGTTAGTGAGCCAAATGGAGTTGTTCTCCCACAAGAACCACTCGGCTGATCCTTCTTCAATATGCCCTTCACCAACATGCAGTGGTTCCTTGATTGAATTAGCTCTCACACCAATATTGGCGTCTAGAGCCTTTGCATTGAGGGCTATGTGAAAACGGCTGTGGCGCTGAAGTTGCCTGTGAATGTGGAGTTGGTGGCATGTGAAACCCGCATGTGGAGCATTCGTTTGTGTGGGATGCTCTACCAGATTCCTTCCTAGATAATGCACTCAAAGGGCACTAAGCATAGAGTGTGAAAACTGAGTTTCCTTGAGAGCTGCTTGGAAGCATGATGGTGTGTGAAGTTAGTGAGCCAAATTGAGTTGTTCTCCCACAAGAACCACTCGGCTGATCCTTCTTCAATATGCCCTTCAGCAACATGCAGTGTTTCCTTGATTGAATTAGCTCTCACACCAATATTTGCGTCTAGAGCCTTTGCATTGAGGGCTATCTGAAAACGGCTGTGGCGCTGAAGTTGCCTGTGAATGTGGAGTTGGTGGCATGTGAAACCCGCATGTGGAGCATTCGTTTGTGTGGGATGCTCTACTAGATTCATTCCTAGATAATGCACTCAAAAGGCACTAAGCATAGAGTGTGAAAACTGAGTTTCCTTGAGAGCTGCTTGGAAGCCTGATGGTGTGTGAAGTTAGTGAGCCAAATGGAGTTGTTCTCCCACAAGAACCACTCGGCTGATCCTTCTTCAATATGCCCTTCAGCAACATGCAGTGGTTCCTTGATTGAATTAGCTCTCACACCAATATTTGCGTCTAGAGCCTTTGCATTGAGGGCTATCTGAAAACGGCTGTGGCGCTGAAGTTGCCTGTGAATGTGGAGTTGGTGGCATGTGAAACCCGCATGTGGAGCATTCGTTTGTGTGGGATGCTCTACTAGATTCATTCCTAGATAATGCACTCAAAAGGCACTAAGCATAGAGTGTGAAAACTGAGTTTCCTTGAGAGCTGCTTGGAAGCCTGATGGTGTGTGAAGTTAGTGAGCCAAATGGAGTTGTTCTCCCACAAGAACCACTCGGCTGATCCTTCTTCAATATGCCCTTCACCAACATGCAGTGTTTCCTTGATTGAATTAGCTCTCACACCAATATTTGCGTCTAGAGCCTTTGCATTGAGGGCTATCTGAAAACGGCTGTGGCGCTGAAGTTGCCTGTGAATGTGGAGTTGGTGGCATGTGAAACCCGCATGTGGAACATTCGTTTGTGTGGGATGCTCTACCAGGTTCATTCCTAGATAATGCACTCAAAGGGCACTAAGCATAGAGTGTGAAAACTGAGTTTCCTTGAGAGCTGCTTGGAAGCCTGATGGTGTGTGAAGTTAGTGAGCCAAATGGAGTTGTTCTCCCACAAGAACCACTCGGCTGATCCTTCTTCAATATGCCCTTCACCAACATGCAGTGTTTCCTTGATTGAATTAGCTCTCACACCAATATTTGCGTCTAGAGCCTTTGCATTGAGGGCTATCTGAAAATGGCTGTGGCGCTGAAGTTGCCTGTGAATGTGGAGTTGGTGGCATGTGAAACCCGCATGTGGAGCATTCGTTTGTGTGGGATGCTCACCAACCTTCATTTCAGTCCTAGGCACTCAAAGGGCACTAAGCATAGAGTGTGAAAACTGAGTTTCCTTGAGAGCTGCTTGGAAGCCTGATGGTGTGTGAAGTTAGTGAGCCAAATGGAGTTGTTCTCCCACAAGAACCACGATTCTGATCCTTCTTCAATATGCCCTTCACCAACATGCAGTGGTTCCTTGATTGAATTAGCTCTCACACCAATATTTGCGTCTAGAGCCTTTGCATTGAGGGCTATCTGAAAACGGCTGTGGCACTGAAGTTGCCTGTGAATGTGGAGTTGGTGGCATGTGAAACCCGCATGTGGAGCATTCGTTTGTGTGGGATGCTCACCAAGCTTCATGTCAGTCCTAGGCACTCAAAGGGCACTAAGCATAGAGTGTGAAAACTGAGTTTCCTTGAGAGCTGCTTGGAAGCCTGATGGTGTGTGAAGTTAGTGAGCCAAATGGAGTTGTTCTCCCACAAGAACCACTCGGCTGATCCTTCTTCAATATGCCCTTCACCAACATGCAGTGTTTCCTTGATTGAATTAGCTCTCACACCAATATTTGCGTCTAGAGCCTTTGCATTGAGGGCTATCTGAAAACGGCTGTGGAACTGAAGTTGCCTGTGAATGTGGAGTTGGTGGCATGTGAAACCCGCATGTGGAGCATTCGTTTGTGTGGGATGCTCACCAAGCTTCATTTCAGTCCTAGGCACTCAAAGGGCACTAAGCATAGAGTGTGAAAACTGAGTTTCCTTGAGAGCTGCTTGGAAGCCTGATGGTGTGTGAAGTTAGTGAGCCAAATGGAGTTGTTCTCCCACAAGAACCACTCGGCTGATCCTTCTTCAATATGCCCTTCACCAACATGCAGTGGTTCCTTGATTGAATTAGCTCTCACACCAATATTGGCGTCTAGAGCCTTTGCATTGAGGGCTATCTGAAAACGGCTGTGGCGCTGAAGTTGCCTGTGAATGTGGAGTTGGTGGCATGTGAAGCCCGCATGTGGAGCATTCGTTTGTGTGGGATGCTCTACCAGATTCCTTCCTAGATAATGCACTCAAAGGGCACTAAGCATAGAGTGTGAAAACTGAGTTTCCTTGAGAGCTGCTTGGAAGCCTGATGGTGTGTGAAGCTAGTGAGCCAAATGGAGTTGTTCTCCCACAAGAACCACTCGGCTGATCCTTCTTCAATATGCCCTTCACCAACATGCAGTGTTTCCTTGATTGAATTAGCTCTCACACCAATATTTGCGTCTAGAGCCTTTGCATTGAGGGCTATCTGAAAACGGCTGTGGCGCTGAAGTTGCCTGTGAATGTGGAGTTGGTGGCATGTGAAACCCGCATGTGGAGCATTCGTTTGTGTGGGATGCTCACCAAGCTTCATTTCAGTCCTAGGCACTCAAAGGGCACTAAGCATAGAGTGTGAAAACTGAGTTTCCTTGAGAGCTGCTTGGAAGCCTGATGGTGTGTGAAGTTAGTGAGCCAAATGGAGTTGTTCTCCCACAAGAACCACTCGGCTGATCCTTCTTCAATATGCCCTTCTCCAACATGCAGTGTTTCCTTGATTGAATTAGCTCTCACACCAATATTTGCGTCTAGAGCCTTTGCATTGAGGGCTATCTGAAAACGGCTGTGGCACTGAAGTTGCCTGTGAATGTGGAGTTGGTGGCATGTGAAACCCGCATGTGGAGCATTCGTTTGTGTGGGATGCTCTACCAGGTTCATTCCTAGATAATGCACACAAAGGTCACTAAGCATAGAGTGTGAAAACTGAGTTTCGTTAAGAGCTGCTTGGAAGCCTGATGGTGTGTGAAGTTAGTGAGCCAAATGGAGTTGTTCTCCCACAAGAACCACTCGGCTGATCCTTCTTCAATATGCCCTTCACCAACATGCAGTGGTTCCTTGATTGAATTAGCTCTCACACCAATATTTGCGTCTAGAGCCTTTGCATTGAGGGCTATCTGAAAACGGCTGTGGCGCTGAAGTTGCCTGTGAATGTGGAGTTGGTGGCATGTGAAACCCGCATGTGGAGCATTCGTTTGTGTGGGATGCTCTACCAGGTTCATTCCTAGATAATGCAGTGAAAGGGCACTAAGCATAGAGTGTGAAAACTGAGTTTCCTTGAGAGCTGCTTGGAAGCCTGATGGTGTGTGAAGTTAGTGAGCCAAATGGAGTTGTTCTCCCACAAGAACCACTCGGCTGATCCTTCTTCAATATGCCCTTCACCAACATGCAGTGTTTGCTTGATTGAATTAGCTCTCACACCAATATTTGCGTCTAGAGCCTTTGCATTGAGGGCTATCTGAAAACGGCTGTGGCGCTGAAGTTGCCTGTGAATGTGGAGTTGGTGGCATGTGAAGCCCGCATGTGGAGCATTCGTTTGTGTGGGATGCTCTACCAGGTTCATTCCTAGATAATGCACTCAAAGGGCACTAAGCATAGAGTGTGAAAACTGAGTTTCCTTGAGAGCTGCTTGGAAGCCTGATGGTGTGTGAAGCTAGTGAGCCAAATGGAGTTGTTCTCCCACAAGAACCACTCGGCTGATCCTTCTTCAATATGCCCTTCACCAACATGCAGTGTTTCCTTGATTGAATTAGCTCTCACACCAATATTTGCGTCCAGAGCCTTTGCATTGAGGGCTATCTGAAAACGGCTGTGGCGCTGAAGTTGCCTGTGAATGTGGAGTTGGTGGCATGTGAAACCCGCATGTGGAGCATTCGTTTGTGTGGGATGCTCTACTAGATTCATTCCTAGATAATGCACTCAAAAGGCACTAAGCATAGAGTGTGAAAACTGAGTTTCCTTGAGAGCTGCTTGGAAGCCTGATGGTGTGTGAAGCTAGTGAGCCAAATGGAGTTGTTCTCCCACAAGAACCACTCGGCTGATCCTTCTTCAATATGCCCTTCACCAACATGCAGTGGTTCCTTGATTGAATTAGCTCTCACACCAATATTTGCGTCTAGAGCCTTTGCATTGAGGGCTATCTGAAAACGGCTGTGGCGCTGAAGTTGCCTGTGAATGTGGAGTTGGTGGCATGTGAAACCCGCATGTGGAGCATTCGTTTGTGTGGGATGCTCTACTAGATTCATTCCTAGATAATGCACTCAAAAGGCACTAAGCATAGAGTGTGAAAACTGAGTTTCCTTGAGAGCTGCTTGGAAGCCTGATGGTGTGTGAAGTTAGTGAGCCAAATGGAGTTGTTCTCCCACAAGAACCACTCGGCTGATCCTTCTTCAATATGCCCTTCACCAACATGCAGTGTTTCCTTGATTGAATTAGCTCTCACACCAATATTTGCGTCTAGAGCCTTTGCATTGAGGGCTATGTGAAAACGGCTGTGGCGCTGAAGTTGCCTGTGAATGTGGAGTTGGTGGCATGTGAAACCCGCATGTGGAGCATTCGTTTGTGTGGGATGCTCACCAAGCTTCATTTCAGTCCTAGGCACTCAAAGGGCACTAAGCATAGAGTGTGAAAACTGAGTTTCCTTGAGAGCTGCTTGGAAGCCTGATGGTGTGTGAAGTTAGTGAGCCAAATGGAGTTGTTCTCCCACAAGAACCACTCGGCTGATCCTTCTTCAATATGCCCTTCACCAACATGCAGTGTTTGCTTGATTGAATTAGCTCTCACACCAATATTTGCGTCTAGAGCCTTTGCATTGAGGGCTATCTGAAAACGGCTGTGGCGCTGAAGTTGCCTGTGAATGTTGAGTTGGTGGCATGTGAAGCCCGCATGTGGAGCATTCGTTTGTGTGGGATGCTCTACCAGGTTCATTCCTAGATAATGCACTCAAAGGGCACTAAGCATAGAGTGTGAAAACTGAGTTTCCTTGAGAGCTGCTTGGAAGCCTGATGGTGTGCGAAGTTAGTGAGCCAAATGGAGTTGTTCTCCCACAAGAACCCCTTGGCTGATCCTTCTTCAATATGCCCTTCACCAACATGCAGTGTTTCCTTGATTGAATTAGCTCTCACACCAATATTTGCGTCTAGAGCCTTTGCATTGAGGGCTATCTGAAAATGGCTGTGGCGCTGAAGTTGCCTGTGAATGTGGAGTTGGTGGCATGTGAAACCCGCATGTGGAGCATTCGTTTGTGTGGGATGCTCACCAAGCTTCATTTCAGTCCTAGGCACTCAAAGGGCACTAAGCATAGAGTGTGAAAACTGAGTTTCCTTGAGAGCTGCTTGGAAGCCTGATGGTGTGTGAAGCTAGTGAGCCAAATGGAGTTGTTCTCCCACAAGAACCACTCGGCTGATCCTTCTTCAATATGCCCTTCACCAACATGCAGTGTTTCCTTGATTGAATTAGCTCTCACACCAATATTTGCGTCCAGAGCCTTTGCATTGAGGGCTATCTGAAAACGGCTGTGGCGCTGAAGTTGCCTGTGAATGTGGAGTTGGTGGCATGTGAAACCCGCATGTGGAGCATTCGTTTGTGTGGGATGCTCTACTAGATTCATTCCTAGATAATGCACTCAAAAGGCACTAAGCATAGAGTGTGAAAACTGAGTTTCCTTGAGAGCTGCTTGGAAGCCTGATGGTGTGTGAAGTTAGTGAGCCAAATGGAGTTGTTCTCCCACAAGAACCACTCGGCTGATCCTTCCTCAATATGGCCTTCACCAACATGCAGTGTTTGCTTGATTGAATTAGCTCTCACACCAATATTTGCGTCTAGAGCCTTTGCATTGAGGGCTATGTGAAAACGGCTGTGGCGCTGAAGTTGCCTGTGAATGTGGAGTTGGTGGCATGTGAAGCCCGCATGTGGAGCATTCGTTTGTGTGGGATGCTCTACCAGGTTCATTCCTAGATAATGCACTCAAAGGGCACTAAGCATAGAGTGTGAAAACTGAGTTTCCTTGAGAGCTGCTTGGAAGCCTGATGGTGTGTGAAGTTAGTGAGCCAAATAGAGTTGTTCTCCCACAAGAACCCCTTGGCTGATCCTTCTTCAATATGCCCTTCACCAACATGCAGTGTTTCCTTGATTGAATTAGCTCTCACACCAATATTTGCGACTAGAGCCTTTGCATTGAGGGCTATCTGAAAATGGCTGTGGCGCTGAAGTTGCCTGTGAATGTGGAGTTGGTGGCATGTGAAACCCGCATGTGGAGCATTCGTTTGTGTGGGATGCTCACCAAGCTTCATTTCAGTCCTAGGCACTCAAAGGGCACTAAGCATAGAGTGTGAAAACTGAGTTTCCTTGAGACCTGCTTGGAAGCCTGATGGTGTGTGAAGCTAGTGAGCCAAATGGAGTTGTTCTCCCACAAGAACCACTCGGCTGATCCTTCTTCAATATGCCCTTCACCAACATGCAGTGTTTCCTTGATTGAATTAGCTCTCACACCAATATTTGCGTCTAGAGCCTTTGCATTGAGGGCTATGTGAAAACGGCTGTGGCGCTGAAGTTGCCTGTGAATGTGGAGTTGGTGGCATGTGAAACCCGCATGTGGAGCATTCGTTTGTGTGGGATGCTCTACTAGATTCATTCCTAGATAATGCACTCAAAATGCACTAAGCATAGAGTGTGAAAACTGAGTTTCCTTGAGAGCTGCTTGGAAGCCTGATGGTGTGTGAAGTTAGTGAGCCAAATGGAGTTGTTCTCCCACAAGAACCACTCGGCTGATCCTTCTTCAATATGCCCTTCACCAACATGCAGTGTTTCCTTGATTGAATTAGCTCTCACACCAATATTTGCGTCTAGAGCCTTTGCATTGAGGGCTATCTGAAAACGGCTGTGGCACTGAAGTTGCCTGTGAATGTGGAGTTGGTGGCATGTGAAACCCGCATGTGGAGCATTCGTTTGTGTGGGATGCTCTACCAGGTTCATTCCTAGATAATGCACACAAAGGTCACTAAGCATAGAGTGTGAAAACTGAGTTTCGTTAAGAGCTGCTTGGAAGCCTGATGGTGTGTGAAGTTAGTGAGCCAAATGGAGTTGTTCTCCCACAAGAACCACTCGGCTGATCCTTCTTCAATATGCCCTTCAGCAACATGCAGTGTTTCCTTGATTGAATTAGCTCTCACACCAATATTTGCGTCTAGAGCCTTTGCATTGAGGGCTATCTGAAAACGGCTGTGGCGCTGAAGTTGCCTGTGAATGTGGAGTTGGTGGCATGTGAAACCCGCATGTGGAGCATTCGTTTGTGTGGGATGCTCTACCAGGTTCATTCCTAGATAATGCAGTGAAAGGGCACTAAGCATAGAGTGTGAAAACTGAGTTTCCTTGAGAGCTGCTTGGAAGCCTGATGGTGTGTGAAGTTAGTGAGCCAAATGGAGTTGTTCTCCCACAAGAACCACTCGGCTGATCCTTCCTCAATATGGCCTTCACCAACATGCAGTGTTTCCTTGATTGAATTAGCTCTCACACCAATATTTGCGTCTAGAGCCTTTGCATTGAGGGCTATGTGAAAACGGCTGTGGCGCTGAAGTTGCCTGTGAATGTGGAGTTGGTGGCATGTGAAGCCCGCATGTGGAGCATTCGTTTGTGTGGGATGCTCTACCAGGTTCATTCCTAGATAATGCACTCAAAGGGCACTAAGCATAGAGTGTGAAAACTGAGTTTCCTTGAGAGCTGCTTGGAAGCCTGATGGTGTGCGAAGTTAGTGAGCCAAATAGAGTTGTTCTCCCACAAGAACCCCTTGGCTGATCCTTCTTCAATATGCCCTTCACCAACATGCAGTGTTTCCTTGATTGAATTAGCTCTCACACCAATATTTGCGACTAGAGCCTTTGCATTGAGGGCTATCTGAAAATGGCTGTGGCGCTGAAGTTGCCTGTGAATGTGGAGTTGGTGGCATGTGAAACCCGCATGTGGAGCATTCGTTTGTGTGGGATGCTCACCAAGCTTCATTTCAGTCCTAGGCACTCAAAGGGCACTAAGCATAGAGTGTGAAAACTGAGTTTCCTTGAGAGCTGCTTGGAAGCCTGATGGTGTGTGAAGCTAGTGAGCCAAATGGAGTTGTTCTCCCACAAGAACCACTCGGCTGATCCTTCTTCAATATGCCCTTCACCAACATGCAGTGTTTCCTTGATTGAATTAGCTCTCACACCAATATTTGCGTCCAGAGCCTTTGCATTGAGGGCTATCTGAAAACGGCTGTGGCGCTGAAGTTGCCTGTGAATGTGGAGTTGGTGGCATGTGAAACCCGCATGTGGAGCATTCGTTTGTGTGGGATGCTCTACTAGATTCATTCCTAGATAATGCACTCAAAAGGCACTAAGCATAGAGTGTGAAAACTGAGTTTCCTTGAGAGCTGCTTGGAAGCCTGATGGTGTGTGAAGTTAGTGAGCCAAATGGAGTTGTTCTCCCACAAGAACCACTCGGCTGATCCTTCCTCAATATGGCCTTCACCAACATGCAGTGTTTGCTTGATTGAATTAGCTCTCACACCAATATTTGCGTCTAGAGCCTTTGCATTGAGGGCTATGTGAAAACGGCTGTGGCGCTGAAGTTGCCTGTGAATGTGGAGTTGGTGGCATGTGAAGCCCGCATGTGGAGCATTCGTTTGTGTGGGATGCTCTACCAGGTTCATTCCTAGATAATGCACTCAAAGGGCACTAAGCATAGAGTGTGAAAACTGAGTTTCCTTGAGAGCTGCTTGGAAGCCTGATGGTGTGTGAAGTTAGTGAGCCAAATAGAGTTGTTCTCCCACAAGAACCCCTTGGCTGATCCTTCTTCAATATGCCCTTCACCAACATGCAGTGTTTCCTTGATTGAATTAGCTCTCACACCAATATTTGCGACTAGAGCCTTTGCATTGAGGGCTATCTGAAAATGGCTGTGGCGCTGAAGTTGCCTGTGAATGTGGAGTTGGTGGCATGTGAAACCCGCATGTGGAGCATTCGTTTGTGTGGGATGCTCACCAAGCTTCATTTCAGTCCTAGGCACTCAAAGGGCACTAAGCATAGAGTGTGAAAACTGAGTTTCCTTGAGACCTGCTTGGAAGCCTGATGGTGTGTGAAGCTAGTGAGCCAAATGGAGTTGTTCTCCCACAAGAACCACTCGGCTGATCCTTCTTCAATATGCCCTTCACCAACATGCAGTGTTTCCTTGATTGAATTAGCTCTCACACCAATATTTGCGTCTAGAGCCTTTGCATTGAGGGCTATGTGAAAACGGCTGTGGCGCTGAAGTTGCCTGTGAATGTGGAGTTGGTGGCATGTGAAACCCGCATGTGGAGCATTCGTTTGTGTGGGATGCTCTACTAGATTCATTCCTAGATAATGCACTCAAAATGCACTAAGCATAGAGTGTGAAAACTGAGTTTCCTTGAGAGCTGCTTGGAAGCCTGATGGTGTGTGAAGTTAGTGAGCCAAATGGAGTTGTTCTCCCACAAGAACCACTCGGCTGATCCTTCTTCAATATGCCCTTCACCAACATGCAGTGTTTCCTTGATTGAATTAGCTCTCACACCAATATTTGCGTCTAGAGCCTTTGCATTGAGGGCTATCTGAAAACGGCTGTGGCACTGAAGTTGCCTGTGAATGTGGAGTTGGTGGCATGTGAAACCCGCATGTGGAGCATTCGTTTGTGTGGGATGCTCTACCAGGTTCATTCCTAGATAATGCACACAAAGGTCACTAAGCATAGAGTGTGAAAACTGAGTTTCGTTAAGAGCTGCTTGGAAGCCTGATGGTGTGTGAAGTTAGTGAGCCAAATGGAGTTGTTCTCCCACAAGAACCACTCGGCTGATCCTTCTTCAATATGCCCTTCAGCAACATGCAGTGTTTCCTTGATTGAATTAGCTCTCACACCAATATTTGCGTCTAGAGCCTTTGCATTGAGGGCTATCTGAAAACGGCTGTGGCGCTGAAGTTGCCTGTGAATGTGGAGTTGGTGGCATGTGAAACCCGCATGTGGAGCATTCGTTTGTGTGGGATGCTCTACCAGGTTCATTCCTAGATAATGCAGTGAAAGGGCACTAAGCATAGAGTGTGAAAACTGAGTTTCCTTGAGAGCTGCTTGGAAGCCTGATGGTGTGTGAAGTTAGTGAGCCAAATGGAGTTGTTCTCCCACAAGAACCACTCGGCTGATCCTTCCTCAATATGGCCTTCACCAACATGCAGTGTTTCCTTGATTGAATTAGCTCTCACACCAATATTTGCGTCTAGAGCCTTTGCATTGAGGGCTATGTGAAAACGGCTGTGGCGCTGAAGTTGCCTGTGAATGTGGAGTTGGTGGCATGTGAAGCCCGCATGTGGAGCATTCGTTTGTGTGGGATGCTCTACCAGGTTCATTCCTAGATAATGCACTCAAAGGGCACTAAGCATAGAGTGTGAAAACTGAGTTTCCTTGAGAGCTGCTTGGAAGCCTGATGGTGTGCGAAGTTAGTGAGCCAAATAGAGTTGTTCTCCCACAAGAACCCCTTGGCTGATCCTTCTTCAATATGCCCTTCACCAACATGCAGTGTTTCCTTGATTGAATTAGCTCTCACACCAATATTTGCGACTAGAGCCTTTGCATTGAGGGCTATCTGAAAATGGCTGTGGCGCTGAAGTTGCCTGTGAATGTGGAGTTGGTGGCATGTGAAACCCGCATGTGGAGCATTCGTTTGTGTGGGATGCTCACCAAGCTTCATTTCAGTCCTAGGCACTCAAAGGGCACTAAGCATAGAGTGTGAAAACTGAGTTTCCTTGAGACCTGCTTGGAAGCCTGATGGTGTGTGAAGCTAGTGAGCCAAATGGAGTTGTTCTCCCACAAGAACCACTCGGCTGATCCTTCTTCAATATGCCCTTCACCAACATGCAGTGGTTCCTTGATTGAATTAGCTCTCACACCAATATTGGCGTCTAGAGCATTTGCATTGAGGGCTATGTGAAAACGGCTGTGGCGCTGAAGTTGCCTGTGAATGTGGAGTTGGTGGCATGTGAAACCCGCATGTGGAGCATTCGTTTGTGTGGGATGCTCTACTAGATTCATTCCTAGATAATGCACTCAAAATGCACTAAGCATAGAGTGTGAAAACTGAGTTTCCTTGAGAGCTGCTTGGAAGCCTGATGGTGTGTGAAGTTAGTGAGCCAAATGGAGTTGTTCTCCCACAAGAACCACTCGGCTGATCCTTCTTCAATATGCCCTTCACCAACATGCAGTGTTTCCTTGATTGAATTAGCTCTCACACCAATATTTGCGTCTAGAGCCTTTGCATTGAGGGCTATCTGAAAACGGCTGTGGCACTGAAGTTGCCTGTGAATGTGGAGTTGGTGGCATGTGAAACCCGCATGTGGAGCATTCGTTTGTGTGGGATGCTCTACCAGGTTCATTCCTAGATAATGCACACAAAGGTCACTAAGCATAGAGTGTGAAAACTGAGTTTCGTTAAGAGCTGCTTGGAAGCCTGATGGTGTGTGAAGTTAGTGAGCCAAATGGAGTTGTTCTCCCACAAGAACCACTCGGCTGATCCTTCTTCAATATGCCCTTCAGCAACATGCAGTGTTTCCTTGATTGAATTAGCTCTCACACCAATATTTGCGTCTAGAGCCTTTGCATTGAGGGCTATCTGAAAACGGCTGTGGCGCTGAAGTTGCCTGTGAATGTGGAGTTGGTGGCATGTGAAACCCGCATGTGGAGCATTCGTTTGTGTGGGATGCTCTACCAGGTTCATTCCTAGATAATGCAGTGAAAGGGCACTAAGCATAGAGTGTGAAAACTGAGTTTCCTTGAGAGCTGCTTGGAAGCCTGATGGTGTGTGAAGTTAGTGAGCCAAATGGAGTTGTTCTCCCACAAGAACCACTCGGCTGATCCTTCCTCAATATGGCCTTCACCAACATGCAGTGTTTCCTTGATTGAATTAGCTCTCACACCAATATTTGCGTCTAGAGCCTTTGCATTGAGGGCTATGTGAAAACGGCTGTGGCGCTGAAGTTGCCTGTGAATGTGGAGTTGGTGGCATGTGAAGCCCGCATGTGGAGCATTCGTTTGTGTGGGATGCTCTACCAGGTTCATTCCTAGATAATGCACTCAAAGGGCACTAAGCATAGAGTGTGAAAACTGAGTTTCCTTGAGAGCTGCTTGGAAGCCTGATGGTGTGCGAAGTTAGTGAGCCAAATAGAGTTGTTCTCCCACAAGAACCCCTTGGCTGATCCTTCTTCAATATGCCCTTCACCAACATGCAGTGTTTCCTTGATTGAATTAGCTCTCACACCAATATTTGCGACTAGAGCCTTTGCATTGAGGGCTATCTGAAAATGGCTGTGGCGCTGAAGTTGCCTGTGAATGTGGAGTTGGTGGCATGTGAAACCCGCATGTGGAGCATTCGTTTGTGTGGGATGCTCACCAAGCTTCATTTCAGTCCTAGGCACTCAAAGGGCACTAAGCATAGAGTGTGAAAACTGAGTTTCCTTGAGACCTGCTTGGAAGCCTGATGGTGTGTGAAGCTAGTGAGCCAAATGGAGTTGTTCTCCCACAAGAACCACTCGGCTGATCCTTCTTCAATATGCCCTTCACCAACATGCAGTGGTTCCTTGATTGAATTAGCTCTCACACCAATATTGGCGTCTAGAGCATTTGCATTGAGGGCTATGTGAAAACGGCTGTGGCGCTGAAGTTGCCTGTGAATGTGGAGTTGGTGGCATGTGAAACCCGCATGTGGAGCATTCGTTTGTGTGGGATGCTCTACTAGATTCATTCCTAGATAATGCACTCAAAATGCACTAAGCATAGAGTGTGAAAACTGAGTTTCCTTGAGAGCTGCTTGGAAGCCTGATGGTGTGTGAAGTTAGTGAGCCAAATGGAGTTGTTCTCCCACAAGAACCACTCGGCTGATCCTTCTTCAATATGCCCTTCACCAACATGCAGTGTTTCCTTGATTGAATTAGCTCTCACACCAATATTTGCGTCTAGAGCCTTTGCATTGAGGGCTATCTGAAAACGGCTGTGGCACTGAAGTTGCCTGTGAATGTGGAGTTGGTGGCATGTGAAACCCGCATGTGGAGCATTCGTTTGTGTGGGATGCTCTACCAGGTTCATTCCTAGATAATGCACACAAAGGTCACTAAGCATAGAGTGTGAAAACTGAGTTTCGTTAAGAGCTGCTTGGAAGCCTGATGGTGTGTGAAGTTAGTGAGCCAAATGGAGTTGTTCTCCCACAAGAACCACTCGGCTGATCCTTCTTCAATATGCCCTTCACCAACATGCAGTGTTTCCTTGATTGAATTAGCTCTCACACCAATATTTGCGTCTAGAGCCTTTGCATTGAGGGCTATCTGAAAACGGCTGTGGCGCTGAAGTTGCCTGTGAATGTGGAGTTGGTGGCATGTGAAACCCGCATGTGGAGCATTCGTTTGTGTGGGATGCTCTACCAGGTTCATTCCTAGATAATGCAGTGAAAGGGCACTAAGCATAGAGTGTGAAAACTGAGTTTCCTTGAGAGCTGCTTGGAAGCCTGATGGTGTGTGAAGTTAGTGAGCCAAATGGAGTTGTTCTCCCACAAGAACCACTCGGCTGATCCTTCTTCAATATGCCCTTCACCAACATGCAGTGTTTGCTTGATTGAATTAGCTCTCACACCAATATTTGCGTCTAGAGCCTTTGCATTGAGGGCTATCTGAAAACGGCTGTGGCGCTGAAGTTGCCTGTGAATGTTGAGTTGGTGGCATGTGAAGCCCGCATGTGGAGCATTCGTTTGTGTGGGATGCTCTACCAGGTTCATTCCTAGATAATGCACTCAAAGGGCACTAAGCATAGAGTGTGAAAACTGAGTTTCCTTGAGAGCTGCTTGGAAGCCTGATGGTGTGTGAAGTTAGTGAGCCAAATGGAGTTGTTCTCCCACAAGAACCACTTGGCTGATCCTTCTTCAATATGCCCTTCACCAACATGCAGTGTTTCCTTGATTGAATTAGCTCTCACACCAATATTTGCGTCTAGAGCCTTTGCATTGAGGGCTATCTGAAAATGGCTGTGGCGCTGAAGTTGCCTGTGAATGTGGAGTTGGTGGCATGTGAAACCCGCATGTGGAGCATTCGTTTGTGTGGGATGCTCACCAAGCTTCATTTCAGTCCTAGGCACTCAAAGGGCACTAAGCATAGAGTGTGAAAACTGAGTTTCCTTGAGAGCTGCTTGGAAGCCTGATGGTGTGTGAAGCTAGTGAGCCAAATGGAGTTGTTCTCCCACAAGAACCACTCGGCTGATCCTTCTTCAATATGCCCTTCACCAACATGCAGTGTTTCCTTGATTGAATTAGCTCTCACACCAATATTTGCGTCCAGAGCCTTTGCATTGAGAGCTATCTGAAAACGGCTGTGGCGCTGAAGTTGCCTGTGAATGTGGAGTTGGTGGCATGTGAAACCCGCATGTGGAGCATTCGTTTGTGTGGGATGCTCTACTAGATTCATTCCTAGATAATGCACTCAAAAGGCACTAAGCATAGAGTGTGAAAACTGAGTTTCCTTGAGAGCTGCTTGGAAGCCTGATGATGTGTGAAGTTAGTGAGCCAAATGGAGTTGTTCTCCCACAAGAACCACTCGGCTGATCCTTCTTCAATATGCCCTTCACCAACATGCAGTGTTTCCTTGATTGAATTAGCTCTCACACCAATATTTGCGTCTAGAGCCTTTGCATTGAGGGCTATGTGAAAACGGCTGTGGCGCTGAAGTTGCCTGTGAATGTGGAGTTGGTGGCATGTGAAGCCCGCATGTGGAGCATTCGTTTGTGTGGGATGCTCTACCAGGTTCATTCCTAGATAATGCACTCAAAGGGCACTAAGCATAGAGTGTGAAAACTGAGTTTCCTTGAGAGCTGCTTGGAAGCCTGATGGTGTGCGAAGTTAGTGAGCCAAATAGAGTTGTTCTCCCACAAGAACCCCTTGGCTGATCCTTCTTCAATATGCCCTTCACCAACATGCAGTGTTTCCTTGATTGAATTAGCTCTCACACCAATATTTGCGACTAGAGCCTTTGCATTGAGGGCTATCTGAAAATGGCTGTGGCGCTGAAGTTGCCTGTGAATGTGGAGTTGGTGGCATGTGAAACCCGCATGTGGAGCATTCGTTTGTGTGGGATGCTCACCAAGCTTCATTTCAGTCCTAGGCACTCAAAGGGCACTAAGCATAGAGTGTGAAAACTGAGTTTCCTTGAGAGCTGCTTGGAAGCCTGATGGTGTGTGAAGCTAGTGAGCCAAATGGAGTTGTTCTCCCACAAGAACCACTCGGCTGATCCTTCTTCAATATGCCCTTCACCAACATGCAGTGTTTCCTTGATTGAATTAGCTCTCACACCAATATTTGCGTCCAGAGCCTTTGCATTGAGGGCTATCTGAAAACGGCTGTGGCGCTGAAGTTGCCTGTGAATGTGGAGTTGGTGGCATGTGAAACCCGCATGTGGAGCATTCGTTTGTGTGGGATGCTCTACTAGATTCATTCCTAGATAATGCACTCAAAAGGCACTAAGCATAGAGTGTGAAAACTGAGTTTCCTTGAGAGCTGCTTGGAAGCCTGATGGTGTGTGAAGTTAGTGAGCCAAATGGAGTTGTTCTCCCACAAGAACCACTCGGCTGATCCTTCTTCAATATGCCCTTCACCAACATGCAGTGTTTCCTTGATTGAATTAGGTCTCACACCAATATTTGCGTCTAGAGCCTTTGCATTGAGGGCTATCTGAAAACGGCTGTGGCGCTGAAGTTGCCTGTGAATGTGGAGTTGGTGGCATGTGAAACCCGCATGTGGAGCATTCGTTTGTGTGGGATGCTCTGCTAGATTCATTCCTAGATAATGCACTCAAAGGGCACTAAGCATAGAGTGTGAAAACTGAGTTTCCTTGAGAGCTGCTTGGAAGCCTGATGGTGTGTGAAGTTAGTGAGCCAAATGGAGTTGTTCTCCCACAAGAACCACTCGGCTGATCCTTCTTCAATATGCCCTTCACCAACATGCAGTGTTTGCTTGATTGAATTAGCTCTCACACCAATATTTGCGTCTAGAGCCTTTGCATTGAGGGCTATCTGAAAACGGCTGTGGCGCTGAAGTTGCCTGTGAATGTGGAGTTGGTGGCATGTGAAGCCCGCATGTGGAGCATTGGTTTGTGTGGGATGCTCTACCAGGTTCATTCCTAGATAATGCACTCAAAGGGCACTAAGCATAGAGTGTGAAAACTGAGTTTCCTTGAGAGCTGCTTGGAAGCCTGATGGTGTGTGAAGTTAGTGAGCCAAATGGAGTTGTTCTCCCACAAGAACCACTCGGCTGATCCTTCTTCAATATGCCCTTCAACAACATGCAGTGTTTCCTTGATTGAATTAGCTCTCACACCAATATTTGCGTCTAGAGCCTTTGCATTGAGGGCTATCTGAAAACGGCTGTGGCGCTGAAGTTGCCTGTGAATGTGGAGTTGGTGGCATGTGAAACCCGCATGTGGAGCATTCGTTTGTGTGGGATGCTCTACCAGGTTCATTCCTAGATAATGCACACAAAGGTCACTAAGCATAGAGTGTGAAAACTGAGTTTCATTAAGAGCTGCTTGGAAGCCTGATGGTGTGTGAAGTTAGTGAGCCAAATGGAGTTGTTCTCCCACAAGAACCACTCGGCTGATCCTTCTTCAATATGCCCTTCAGCAAGATGCAGTGTGTCCTTGATTGCATTAGCTCTCACACCAATATTTGCGTCTAGAGCCTTTGCATTGAGGGCTATGTGAAAACGGCTGTGGCGCTGAAGTTGCCTGTGAATGTGGAGTTGGTGGCATGTGAAACCCGCATGTGGAGCATTCCTTTGTGTGGGATGCTCTACCAGGTTCATTCCTAGATAATGCAGTGAAAGGGCACTAAGCATAGAGTGTGAAAACTGAGTTTCCTTGAGAGCTGCTTGGAAGCCTGATGGTGTGCGAAGTTAGTGAGCCAAATGGAGTTGTTCTCCCATAAGAACCCCTTGGCTGATCCTTCTTCAATATGCCCTTCACCAACATGCAGTGTTTCCTTGATTGAATTAGCTCTCACACCAATATTTGCGTCTAGAGCCTTTGCATTGAGGGCTATCTGAAAATGGCTGTGGCGCTGAAGTTGCCTGTGAATGTGGAGTTGGTGGCATGTGAAACCCGCATGTGGAGCATTCGTTTGTGTGGGATGCTCACCAAGCTTCATTTCAGTCCTAGGCACTCAAAGGGCACTAAGCATAGAGTGTGAAAACTGAGTTTCCTTGAGAGCTGCTTGGAAGCCTGATGGTGTGTGAAGCTAGTGAGCCAAATGGAGTTGTTCTCCCACAAGAACCACTCGGCTGATCCTTCTTCAATATGCCCTTCACCAACATGCAGTGTTTCCTTGATTGAATTAGCTCTCACACCAATATTTGCGTCTAGAGCCTTTGCATTGAGGGCTATGTGAAAACGGCTGTGGCGCTGAAGTTGCCTGTGAATGTGGAGTTGGTGGCATGTGAAACCCGCATGTGGAGCATTCGTTTGTGTGGGATGCTCTACTAGATTCATTCCTAGATAATGCACTCAAAATGCACTAAGCATAGAGTGTGAAAACTGAGTTTCCTTGAGAGCTGCTTGGAAGCCTGATGGTGTGTGAAGTTAGTGAGCCAAATGGAGTTGTTCTCCCACAAGAACCACTCGGCTGATCCTTCTTCAATATGCCCTTCACCAACATGCAGTGTTTCCTTGATTGAATTAGGTCTCACACCAATATTTGCGTCTAGAGCCTTTGCATTGAGGGCTATCTGAAAACGGCTGTGGCGCTGAAGTTGCCTGTGAATGTGGAGTTGGTGGCATGTGAAGCCCGCATGTGGAGCATTCGTTTGTGTGGGATGCTCTACCAGGTTCATTCCTAGATAATGCACTCAAAGGGCACTAAGCATAGAGTGTGAAAACTGAGTTTCCTTGAGAGCTGCTTGGAAGCCTGATGGTGTGTGAAGTTAGTGAGCCAAATGGAGTTGTTCTCCCACAAGAACCACTCGGCTGATCCTTCTTCAATATGCCCTTCACCAACATGCAGTGTTTCCTTGATTGAATTAGCTCTCACACCAATATTTGCGTCTAGAGCCTTTGCATTGAGGGCTATCTGAAAACGGCTGTGGCGCTGAAGTTGCCTGTGAATGTGGAGTTGGTGGCATGTGAAACCCGCATGTGGAGCATTCGTTTGTGTGGGATGCTCACCAAGCTTCATTTCAGTCCTAGGCACTCAAAGGGCACTAAGCATAGAGTGTGAAAACTGAGTTTCCTTGAGAGCTGCTTGGAAGCCTGATGGTGTGTGAAGTTAGTGAGCCAAATGGAGTTGTTCTCCCACAAGAACCACTCGGCTGATCCTTCTTCAATATGCCCTTCACCAACATGCAGTGTTTCCTTGATTGAATTAGCTCTCACACCAATATTTGCGTCTAGAGCCTTTGCATTGAGGGCTATCTGAAAATGGCTGTGGCGCTGAAGTTGCCTGTGAATGTGGAGTTGGTGGCATGTGAAACCCGCATGTGGAGCATTCGTTTGTGTGGGATGCTCACCAAGCTTCATTTCAGTCCTAGGCACTCAAAGGGCACTAAGCATAGAGTGTGAAAACTGAGTTTCCTTGAGAGCTGCTTGGAAGCCTGATGGTGTGTGAAGCTAGTGAGCCAAATGGAGTTGTTCTCCCACAAGAACCACTCGGCTGATCCTTCTTCAATATGCCCTTCACCAACATGCAGTGTTTCCTTGATTGAATTAGCTCTCACACCAATATTTGCGTCCAGAGCCTTTGCATTGAGGGCTATCTGAAAACGGCTGTGGCGCTGAAGTTGCCTGTGAATGTGGAGTTGGTGGCATGTGAAACCCGCATGTGGAGCATTCGTTTGTGTGGGATGCTCTACTAGATTCATTCCTAGATAATGCACTCAAAAGGCACTAAGCATAGAGTGTGAAAACTGAGTTTCCTTGAGAGCTGCTTGGAAGCCTGATGATGTGTGAAGTTAGTGAGCCAAATGGAGTTGTTCTCCCACAAGAACCACTCGGCTGATCCTTCTTCAATATGCCCTTCAACAACATGCAGTGTTTCCTTGATTGAATTAGCTCTCACACCAATATTTGCGTCTAGAGCCTTTGCATTGAGGGCTATGTGAAAACGGCTGTGGCGCTGAAGTTGCCTGTGAATGTGGAGTTGGTGGCATGTGAAGCCCGCATGTGGAGCATTCGTTTGTGTGGGATGCTCTACCAGGTTCATTCCTAGATAATGCACTCAAAGGGCACTAAGCATAGAGTGTGAAAACTGAGTTTCCTTGAGAGCTGCTTGGAAGCCTGATGGTGTGCGAAGTTAGTGAGCCAAATAGAGTTGTTCTCCCACAAGAACCCCTTGGCTGATCCTTCTTCAATATGCCCTTCACCAACATGCAGTGTTTCCTTGATTGAATTAGCTCTCACACCAATATTTGCGACTAGAGCCTTTGCATTGAGGGCTATCTGAAAATGGCTGTGGCGCTGAAGTTGCCTGTGAATGTGGAGTTGGTGGCATGTGAAACCCGCATGTGGAGCATTCGTTTGTGTGGGATGCTCACCAAGCTTCATTTCAGTCTCCTAGGCACTCAAAGGGCACTAAGCATAGAGTGTGAAAACTGAGTTTCCTTGAGAGCTGCTTGGAAGCCTGATGGTGTGTGAAGCTAGTGAGCCAAATGGAGTTGTTCTCCCACAAAAACCACTCGGCTGATCCTTCTTCAATATGCCTTCACCAACATGCAGTGTTTCCTTGATTGAATTAGCTCTCAAACCAATATTTGAGTCTAGAGCCTTTGCATTGAGGGCTATCTGAAAACGGCTGTGGCGCTGAAGTTGCCTGTGAATGTGGAGTTGGTGGCATGTGAAACCCGCATGTGGAGCATTCGTTTGTGTGGGATGCTCTACTAGATTCATTCCTAGATAATGCACTCAAAAGGCACTAAGCATAGAGTGTGAAAACTGAGTTTCCTTGAGAGCTGCTTGGAAGCCTGATGGTGTGTGAAGTTAGTGAGCCAAATGGAGTTGTTCTCCCACAAGAACCACTCGGCTGATCCTTCTTCAATATGCCCTTCACCAACATGCAGTGTTTCCTTGATTGAATTAGGTCTCACACCAATATTTGCGTCTAGAGCCTTTGCATTGAGGGCTATCTGAAAACGGCTGTGGCGCTGAAGTTGCCTGTGAATGTGGAGTTGGTGGCATGTGAAACCCGCATGTGGAGCATTCGTTTGTGTGGGATGCTCTGCTAGATTCATTCCTAGATAATGCACTCAAAGGGCACTAAGCATAGAGTGTGAAAACTGAGTTTCCTTGAGAGCTGCTTGGAAGCCTGATGGTGTGTGAAGTTAGTGAGCCAAATGGAGTTGTTCTCCCACAAGAACCACTCGGCTGATCCTTCTTCAATATGCCCTTCACCAACATGCAGTGTTTGCTTGATTGAATTAGCTCTCACACCAATATTTGCGTCTAGAGCCTTTGCATTGAGGGCTATCTGAAAACGGCTGTGGCGCTGAAGTTGCCTGTGAATGTGGAGTTGGTGGCATGTGAAGCCCGCATGTGGAGCATTGGTTTGTGTGGGATGCTCTACCAGGTTCATTCCTAGATAATGCACTCAAAGGGCACTAAGCATAGAGTGTGAAAACTGAGTTTCCTTGAGAGCTGCTTGGAAGCCTGATGGTGTGTGAAGTTAGTGAGCCAAATGGAGTTGTTCTCCACAAGAACCACTCGGCTGATCCTTCTTCAATATGCCCTTCAACAACATGCAGTGTTTCCTTGATTGAATTAGCTCTCACACCAATATTTGCGTCTAGAGCCTTTGCATTGAGGGCTATCTGAAAACGGCTGTGGCGCTGAAGTTGCCTGTGAATGTGGAGTTGGTGGCATGTGAAACCCGCATGTGGAGCATTCGTTTGTGTGGGATGCTCTACCAGGTTCATTCCTAGATAATGCACACAAAGGTCACTAAGCATAGAGTGTGAAAACTGAGTTTCATTAAGAGCTGCTTGGAAGCCTGATGGTGTGTGAAGTTAGTGAGCCAAATGGAGTTGTTCTCCCACAAGAACCACTCGGCTGATCCTTCTTCAATATGCCCTTCAGCAAGATGCAGTGTGTCCTTGATTGCATTAGCTCTCACACCAATATTTGCGTCTAGAGCCTTTGCATTGAGGGCTATCTGAAAACGGCTGTGGCGCTGAAGTTGCCTGTGAATGTGGAGTTGGTGGCATGTGAAACCCGCATGTGGAGCATTCCTTTGTGTGGGATGCTCTACCAGGTTCATTCCTAGATAATGCAGTGAAAGGGCACTAAGCATAGAGTGTGAAAACTGAGTTTCCTTGAGAGCTGCTTGGAAGCCTGATGGTGTGCGAAGTTAGTGAGCCAAATGGAGTTGTTCTCCCATAAGAACCCCTTGGCTGATCCTTCTTCAATATGCCCTTCACCAACATGCAGTGTTTCCTTGATTGAATTAGCTCTCACACCAATATTTGCGTCTAGAGCCTTTGCATTGAGGGCTATCTGAAAATGGCTGTGGCGCTGAAGTTGCCTGTGAATGTGGAGTTGGTGGCATGTGAAACCCGCATGTGGAGCATTCGTTTGTGTGGGATGCTCACCAAGCTTCATTTCAGTCCTAGGCACTCAAAGGGCACTAAGCATAGAGTGTGAAAACTGAGTTTCCTTGAGAGCTGCTTGGAAGCCTGATGGTGTGTGAAGCTAGTGAGCCAAATGGAGTTGTTCTCCCACAAGAACCACTCGGCTGATCCTTCTTCAATATGCCCTTCACCAACATGCAGTGTTTCCTTGATTGAATTAGCTCTCACACCAATATTTGCGTCTAGAGCCTTTGCATTGAGGGCTATCTGAAAACGGCTGTGGCGCTGAAGTTGCCTGTGAATGTGGAGTTGGTGGCATGTGAAACCCGCATGTGGAGCATTCGTTTGTGTGGGATGCTCTACTAGATTCATTCCTAGATAATGCACTCAAAATGCACTAAGCATAGAGTGTGAAAACTGAGTTTCCTTGAGAGCTGCTTGGAAGCCTGATGGTGTGTGAAGTTAGTGAGCCAAATGGAGTTGTTCTCCCACAAGAACCACTCGGCTGATCCTTCTTCAATATGCCCTTCACCAACATGCAGTGTTTCCTTGATTGAATTAGGTCTCACACCAATATTTGCGTCTAGAGCCTTTGCATTGAGGGCTATCTGAAAACGGCTGTGGCGCTGAAGTTGCCTGTGAATGTGGAGTTGGTGGCATGTGAAGCCCGCATGTGGAGCATTCGTTTGTGTGGGATGCTCTACCAGGTTCATTCCTAGATAATGCACTCAAAGGGCACTAAGCATAGAGTGTGAAAACTGAGTTTCCTTGAGAGCTGCTTGGAAGCCTGATGGTGTGTGAAGTTAGTGAGCCAAATGGAGTTGTTCTCCCACAAGAACCACTCGGCTGATCCTTCTTCAATATGCCCTTCACCAACATGCAGTGTTTCCTTGATTGAATTAGCTCTCACACCAATATTTGCGTCTAGAGCCTTTGCATTGAGGGCTATCTGAAAACGGCTGTGGCGCTGAAGTTGCCTGTGAATGTGGAGTTGGTGGCATGTGAAACCCGCATGTGGAGCATTCGTTTGTGTGGGATGCTCACCAAGCTTCATTTCAGTCCTAGGCACTCAAAGGGCACTAAGCATAGAGTGTGAAAACTGAGTTTCCTTGAGAGCTGCTTGGAAGCCTGATGGTGTGTGAAGTTAGTGAGCCAAATGGAGTTGTTCTCCCACAAGAACCACTCGGCTGATCCTTCTTCAATATGCCCTTCACCAACATGCAGTGTTTCCTTGATTGAATTAGCTCTCACACCAATATTTGCGTCTAGAGCCTTTGCATTGAGGGCTATCTGAAAACGGCTGTGGCACTGAAGTTGCCTGTGAATGTGGAGTTGGTGGCATGTGAAACCCGCATGTGGAGCATTCGTTTGTGTGGGATGCTCTACCAGGTTCATTCCTAGATAATGCACACAAAGGTCACTAAGCATAGAGTGTGAAAACTGAGTTTCGTTAAGAGCTGCTTGGAAGCCTGATGGTGTGTGAAGTTAGTGAGCCAAATGGAGTTGTTCTCCCACAAGAACCACTCGGCTGATCCTTCTTCAATATGCCCTTCACCAACATGCAGTGGTTGCTTGATTGAATTAGCTCTCACACCAATATTTGCGTCTAGAGCCTTTGCATTGAGGGCTATCTGAAAACGGCTGTGGCGCTGAAGTTGCCTGTGAATGTGGAGTTGGTGGCATGTGAAACCCGCATGTGGAGCATTCGTTTGTGTGGGATGCTCTACCAGGTTCATTCCTAGATAATGCACTCAAAGGGCACTAAGCATAGAGTGTGAAAACTGAGTTTCCTTGAGAGCTGCTTGGAAGCCTGATGGTGTGTGAAGTTAGTGAGCCAAATGGAGTTGTTCTCCCACAAGAACCACTCGGCTGATCCTTCTTCAATATGCCCTTCACCAACATGCAGTGTTTGCTTGATTGAATTAGCTCTCACACCAATATTTGCGTCTAGAGCCTTTGCATTGAGGGCTATCTGAAAACGGCTGTGGCGCTGAAGTTGCCTGTGAATGTTGAGTTGGTGGCACGTGAAGCCCGCATGTGGAGCATTCGTTTGTGTGGGATGCTCTACCAGGTTCATTCCTAGATAATGCACTCAAAGGGCACTAAGCATAGAGTGTGAAAACTGAGTTTCCTTGAGAGCTGCTTGGAAGCCTGATGGTTTGCGAAGTTAGTGAGCCAAATGGAGTTGTTCTCCCACAAGAACCCCTTGGCTGATCCTTCTTCAATATGCCCTTCACCAACATGCAGTGTTTCCTTGATTGAATTAGCTCTCACACCAATATTTGTGTCTAGAGCCTTTGCATTGAGGGCTATCTGAAAATGGCTGTGGCGCTGAAGTTGCCTGTGAATGTGGAGTTGGTGGCATGTGAAACCCGCATGTGGAGCATTCGTTTGTGTGGGATGCTCACCAAGCTTCATTTCAGTCCTAGGCACTCAAAGGGCACTAAGCCTAGAGTGTGAAAACTGAGTTTCCTTGAGAGCTGCTTGGAAGCCTGATGGTGTGTGAAGCTAGTGAGCCAAATGGAGTTGTTCTCCCACAAGAACCACTCGGCTGATCCTTCTTCAATATGCCCTTCACCAACATGCAGTGTTTCCTTGATTGAATTAGCTCTCACACCAATATTTGCGTCCAGAGCCTTTGCATTGAGGGCTATCTGAAAACGGCTGTGGCGCTGAAGTTGCCTGTGAATGTGGAGTTGGTGGCATGTGAAACCCGCATGTGGAGCATTCGTTTGTGTGGGATGCTCTACTAGATTCATTCCTAGATAATGCACTCAAAAGGCACTAAGCATAGAGTGTGAAAACTGAGTTTCCTTGAGAGCTGCTTGGAAGCCTGATGGTGTGTGAAGTTAGTGAGCCAAATGGAGTTGTTCTCCCACAAGAACCACTCGGCTGATCCTTCTTCAATATGCCCTTCACCAACATGCAGTGTTTCCTTGATTGAATTAGCTCTCACACCAATATTTGCGTCTAGAGCCTTTGCATTGAGGGCTATCTGAAAACGGCTGTGGCACTGAAGTTGCCTGTGAATGTGGAGTTGGTGGCATGTGAAACCCGCATGTGGAGCATTCGTTTGTGTGGGATGCTCTACCAGGTTCATTCCTAGATAATGCACACAAAGGTCACTAAGCATAGAGTGTGAAAACTGAGTTTCGTTAAGAGCTGCTTGGAAGCCTGATGGTGTGTGAAGTTAGTGAGCCAAATGGAGTTGTTCTCCCACAAGAACCACTCGGCTGATCCTTCTTCAATATGCCCTTCACCAACATGCAGTGGTTGCTTGATTGAATTAGCTCTCACACCAATATTTGCGTCTAGAGCCTTTGCATTGAGGGCTATCTGAAAACGGCTGTGGCGCTGAAGTTGCCTGTGAATGTGGAGTTGGTGGCATGTGAAACCCGCATGTGGAGCATTCGTTTGTGTGGGATGCTCTACCAGGTTCATTCCTAGATAATGCACTCAAAGGGCACTAAGCATAGAGTGTGAAAACTGAGTTTCCTTGAGAGCTGCTTGGAAGCCTGATGGTGTGTGAAGTTAGTGAGCCAAATGGAGTTGTTCTCCCACAAGAACCACTCGGCTGATCCTTCTTCAATATGCCCTTCACCAACATGCAGTGTTTGCTTGATTGAATTAGCTCTCACACCAATATTTGCGTCTAGAGCCTTTGCATTGAGGGCTATCTGAAAACGGCTGTGGCGCTGAAGTTGCCTGTGAATGTTGAGTTGGTGGCACGTGAAGCCCGCATGTGGAGCATTCGTTTGTGTGGGATGCTCTACCAGGTTCATTCCTAGATAATGCACTCAAAGGGCACTAAGCATAGAGTGTGAAAACTGAGTTTCCTTGAGAGCTGCTTGGAAGCCTGATGGTTTGCGAAGTTAGTGAGCCAAATAGAGTTGTTCTCCCACAAGAACCCCTTGGCTGATCCTTCTTCAATATGCCCTTCACCAACATGCAGTGTTTCCTTGATTGAATTAGCTCTCACACCAATATTTGTGTCTAGAGCCTTTGCATTGAGGGCTATCTGAAAATGGCTGTGGCGCTGAAGTTGCCTGTGAATGTGGAGTTGGTGGCATGTGAAACCCGCATGTGGAGCATTCGTTTGTGTGGGATGCTCACCAAGCTTCATTTCAGTCCTAGGCACTCAAAGGGCACTAAGCCTAGAGTGTGAAAACTGAGTTTCCTTGAGAGCTGCTTGGAAGCCTGATGGTGTGTGAAGCTAGTGAGCCAAATGGAGTTGTTCTCCCACAAGAACCACTCGGCTGATCCTTCTTCAATATGCCCTTCACCAACATGCAGTGTTTCCTTGATTGAATTAGCTCTCACACCAATATTTGCGTCCAGAGCCTTTGCATTGAGGGCTATCTGAAAACGGCTGTGGCGCTGAAGTTGCCTGTGAATGTGGAGTTGGTGGCATGTGAAACCCGCATGTGGAGCATTCGTTTGTGTGGGATGCTCTACTAGATTCATTCCTAGATAATGCACTCAAAAGGCACTAAGCATAGAGTGTGAAAACTGAGTTTCCTTGAGAGCTGCTTGGAAGCCTGATGGTGTGTGAAGTTAGTGAGCCAAATGGAGTTGTTCTCCCACAAGAACCACTCGGCTGATCCTTCTTCAATATGGCCTTCACCAACATGCAGTGTTTGCTTGATTGAATTAGCTCTCACACCAATATTTGCGTCTAGAGCCTTTGCATTGAGGGCTATCTGAAAACGGCTGTGGCGCTGAAGTTGCCTGTGAATGTGGAGTTGGTGGCATGTGAAACCCGCATGTGGAGCATTCCTTTGTGTGGGATGCTCTACCAGGTTCATTCCTAGATAATGCAGTGAAAGGGCACTAAGCATAGAGTGCGAAAACTGAGTTTCCTTGAGAGCTGCTTGGAAGCCTGATGGTGTGCGAAGTTAGTGAGCCAAATGGAGTTGTTCTCCCATAAGAACCCCTTGGCTGATCCTTCTTCAATATGCCCTTCACCAACATGCAGTGTTTCCTTGATTGAATTAGCTCTCACACCAATATTTGCGTCTAGAGCCTTTGCATTGAGGGCTATCTGAAAATGGCTGTGGCGCTGAAGTTGCCTGTGAATGTGGAGTTGGTGGCATGTGAAACCCGCATGTGGAGCATTCGTTTGTGTGGGATGCTCACCAAGCTTCATTTCAGTCCTAGGCACTCAAAGGGCACTAAGCATAGAGTGTGAAAACTGAGTTTCCTTGAGAGCTGCTTGGAAGCCTGATGGTGTGTGAAGCTAGTGAGCCAAATGGAGTTGTTCTCCCACAAGAACCACTCGGCTGTTCCTTCTTCAATATGCCCTTCACCAACATGCAGTGTTTGCTTGATTGAATTAGCTCTCACACCAATATTTGCGTCTAGAGCCTTTGCATTGAGGGCTATCTGAAAACGGCTGTGGCGCTGAAGTTGCCTGTGAATGTGGAGTTGGTGGCATGTGAAACCCGCATGTGGAGCATTCGTTTGTGTGGGATGCTCTACTAGATTCATTCCTAGATAATGCACTCAAAATGCACTAAGCATAGAGTGTGAAAACTGAGTTTCCTTGAGAGCTGCTTGGAAGCCTGATGGTGTGTGAAGTTAGTGAGCCAAATGGAGTTGTTCTCCCACAAGAACCACTCGGCTGATCCTTCTTCAATATGCCCTTCACCAACATGCAGTGTTTCCTTGATTGAATTAGGTCTCACACCAATATTTGCGTCTAGAGCCTTTGCATTGAGGGCTATGTGAAAACGGCTGTGGCGCTGAAGTTGCCTGTGAATGTGGAGTTGGTGGCATGTGAAGCCCGCATGTGGAGCATTCGTTTGTGTGGGATGCTCTACCAGGTTCATTCCTAGATAATGCACTCAAAGGGCACTAAGCATAGAGTGTGAAAACTGAGTTTCCTTGAGAGCTGCTTGGAAGCCTGATGGTGTGTGAAGTTAGTGAGCCAAATGGAGTTGTTCTCCCACAAGAACCACTCGGCTGATCCTTCTTCAATATGCCCTTCACCAACATGCAGTGTTTCCTTGATTGAATTAGCTCTCACACCAATATTTGCGTCTAGAGCCTTTGCATTGAGGGCTATCTGAAAACGGCTGTGGCGCTGAAGTTGCCTGTGAATGTGGAGTTGGTGGCATGTGAAACCCGCATGTGGAGCATTCGTTTGTGTGGGATGCTCACCAAGCTTCATTTCAGTCCTAGGCACTCAAAGGGCACTAAGCATAGAGTGTGAAAACTGAGTTTCCTTGAGAGCTGCTTGGAAGCCTGATGGTGTGTGAAGTTAGTGAGCCAAATGGAGTTGTTCTCCCACAAGAACCACTCGGCTGATCCTTCTTCAATATGCCCTTCACCAACATGCAGTGTTTCCTTGATTGAATTAGCTCTCACACCAATATTTGCGTCTAGAGCCTTTGCATTGAGGGCTATCTGAAAACGGCTGTGGCACTGAAGTTGCCTGTGAATGTGGAGTTGGTGGCATGTGAAACCCGCATGTGGAGCATTCGTTTGTGTGGGATGCTCTACCAGGTTCATTCCTAGATAATGCACACAAAGGTCACTAAGCATAGAGTGTGAAAACTGAGTTTCGTTAAGAGCTGCTTGGAAGCCTGATGGTGTGTGAAGTTAGTGAGCCAAATGGAGTTGTTCTCCCACAAGAACCACTCGGCTGATCCTTCTTCAATATGCCCTTCACCAACATGCAGTGGTTGCTTGATTGAATTAGCTCTCACACCAATATTTGCGTCTAGAGCCTTTGCATTGAGGGCTATCTGAAAACGGCTGTGGCGCTGAAGTTGCCTGTGAATGTGGAGTTGGTGGCATGTGAAACCCGCATGTGGAGCATTCGTTTGTGTGGGATGCTCTACCAGGTTCATTCCTAGATAATGCAGTGAAAGGGCACTAAGCATAGAGTGTGAAAACTGAGTTTCCTTGAGAGCTGCTTGGAAGCCTGATGGTGTGTGAAGTTAGTGAGCCAAATGGAGTTGTTCTCCCACAAGAACCACTCGGCTGATCCTTCTTCAATATGCCCTTCACCAACATGCAGTGTTTGCTTGATTGAATTAGCTCTCACACCAATATTTGCGTCTAGAGCCTTTGCATTGAGGGCTATCTGAAAACGGCTGTGGCGCTGAAGTTGCCTGTGAATGTTGAGTTGGTGGCACGTGAAGCCCGCATGTGGAGCATTCGTTTGTGTGGGATGCTCTACCAGGTTCATTCCTAGATAATGCACTCAAAGGGCACTAAGCATAGAGTGTGAAAACTGAGTTTCCTTGAGAGCTGCTTGGAAGCCTGATGGTGTGCGAAGTTAGTGAGCCAAATGGAGTTGTTCTCCCACAAGAACCCCTTGGCTGATCCTTCTTCAATATGCCCTTCACCAACATGCAGTGTTTCCTTGATTGAATTAGCTCTCACACCAATATTTGTGTCTAGAGCCTTTGCATTGAGGGCTATCTGAAAATGGCTGTGGCGCTGAAGTTGCCTGTGAATGTGGAGTTGGTGGCATGTGAAACCCGCATGTGGAGCATTCGTTTGTGTGGGATGCTCACCAAGCTTCATTTCAGTCCTAGGCACTCAAAGGGCACTAAGCCTAGAGTGTGAAAACTGAGTTTCCTTGAGAGCTGCTTGGAAGCCTGATGGTGTGTGAAGCTAGTGAGCCAAATGGAGTTGTTCTCCCACAAGAACCACTCGGCTGATCCTTCTTCAATATGCCCTTCACCAACATGCAGTGTTTCCTTGATTGAATTAGCTCTCACACCAATATTTGCGTCTAGAGCCTTTGCATTGAGGGCTATGTGAAAACGGCTGTGGCGCTGAAGTTGCCTGTGAATGTGGAGTTGGTGGCATGTGAAACCCGCATGTGGAGCATTCGTTTGTGTGGGATGCTCTACTAGATTCATTCCTAGATAATGCACTCAAAATGCACTAAGCATAGAGTGTGAAAACTGAGTTTCCTTGAGAGCTGCTTGGAAGCCTGATGGTGTGTGAAGTTAGTGAGCCAAATGGAGTTGTTCTCCCACAAGAACCACTCGGCTGATCCTTCTTCAATATGCCCTTCACCAACATGCAGTGTTTCCTTGATTGAATTAGGTCTCACACCAATATTTGCGTCTAGAGCCTTTGCATTGAGGGCTATCTGAAAACGGCTGTGGCGCTGAAGTTGCCTGTGAATGTGGAGTTGGTGGCATGTGAAGCCCGCATGTGGAGCATTCGTTTGTGTGGGATGCTCTACCAGGTTCATTCCTAGATAATGCACTCAAAGGGCACTAAGCATAGAGTGTGAAAACTGAGTTTCCTTGAGAGCTGCTTGGAAGCCTGATGGTGTGTGAAGTTAGTGAGCCAAATGGAGTTGTTCTCCCACAAGAACCACTCGGCTGATCTTCTTCAATATGCCCTTCACCAACATGCAGTGTTTCCTTGATTGAATTAGCTCTCACACCAATATTTGCGTCTAGAGCCTTTGCATTGAGGGCTATCTGAAAACGGCTGTGGCACTGAAGTTGCCTGTGAATGTGGAGTTGGTGGCATGTGAAACCCGCATGTGGAGCATTCGTTTGTGTGGGATGCTCTACCAGGTTCATTCCTAGATAATGCACACAAAGGTCACTAAGCATAGAGTGTGAAAACTGAGTTTCCTTGAGAGCTGCTTGGAAGCCTGATGGTGTGTGAAGTTAGTGAGCCAAATGGAGTTGTTCTCCCACAAGAACCACTCGGCTGATCCTTCTTCAATATGCCCTTCACCAACATGCAGTGTTTCCTTGATTGAATTAGCTCTCACACCAATATTTGCGTCTAGAGCCTTTGCATTGAGGGCTATCTGAAAACGGCTGTGGCGCTGAAGTTGCCTGTGAATGTGGAGTTGGTGGCATGTGAAACCCGCATGTGGAGCATTCGTTTGTGTGGGATGCTCTACCAGGTTCATTCCTAGATAATGCACTCAAAGGGCACTAAGCATAGAGTGTGAAAACTGAGTTTCCTTGAGAGCTGCTTGGAAGCCTGATGGTGTGTGAAGTTAGTGAGCCAAATGGAGTTGTTCTCCCACAAGAACCACTCGGCTGATCCTTCTTCAATATGCCCTTCACCAACATGCAGTGTTTGCTTGATTGAATTAGCTCTCACACCAATATTTGCGTCTAGAGCCTTTGCATTGAGGGCTATCTGAAAACGGCTGTGGCGCTGAAGTTGCCTGTGAATGTGGAGTTGGTGGCATGTGAAACCCGCATGTGGAGCATTCGTTTGTGTGGGATGCTCTACCAGGTTCATTCCTAGATAATGCACTCAAAGGGCACTAAGCATAGAGTGTGAAAACTGAGTTTCCTTGAGAGCTGCTTGGAAGCCTGATGGTGTGTGAAGTTAGTGAGCCAAATGGAGTTGTTCTCCCACAAGAACCACTCGGCTGATCCTTCTTCAATATGCCCTTCACCAACATGCAGTGTTTGCTTGATTGAATTAGCTCTCACACCAATATTTGCGTCTAGAGCCTTTGCATTGAGGGCTATCTGAAAACGGCTGTGGCGCTGAAGTTGCCTGTGAATGTTGAGTTGGTGGCACGTGAAGCCCGCATGTGGAGCATTCGTTTGTGTGGGATGCTCTACCAGGTTCATTCCTAGATAATGCACTCAAAGGGCACTAAGCATAGAGTGTGAAAACTGAGTTTCCTTGAGAGCTGCTTGGAAGCCTGATGGTGTGCGAAGTTAGTGAGCCAAATGGAGTTGTTCTCCCACAAGAACCCCT
Source organism: Ochotona princeps (assembly GCF_030435755.1). Lineage (NCBI taxonomy): Eukaryota > Metazoa > Chordata > Mammalia > Lagomorpha > Ochotonidae > Ochotona > Ochotona princeps. Next base: position 11,636 of record NW_026697883.1, on the reverse strand, counting down.
TGGCTGATCCTTCTTCAATATGCCCTTCACCAACATGCAGTGTTTCCTTGATTGAATTAGCTCTCACACCAATATTTGTGTCTAGAGCCTTTGCATTGAGGGCTATCTGAAAATGGCTGTGGCGCTGAAGTTGCCTGTGAATGTGGAGTTGGTGGCATGTGAAACCCGCATGTGGAGCATTCGTTTGTGTGGGATGCTCACCAAGCTTCATTTCAGTCCTAGGCACTCAAAGGGCACTAAGCCTAGAGTGTGAAAACTGAGTTTCCTTGAGAGCTGCTTGGAAGCCTGATGGTGTGTGAAGCTAGTGAGCCAAATGGAGTTGTTCTCCCACAAGAACCACTCCGCTGATCCTTCTTCAATATGCCCTTCACCAACATGCAGTGTTTCCTTGATTGAATTAGCTCTCACACCAATATTTGCGTCTAGAGCCTTTGCATTGAGGGCTATGTGAAAACGGCTGTGGCGCTGAAGTTGCCTGTGAATGTGGAGTTGGTGGCATGTGAAACCCGCATGTGGAGCATTCGTTTGTGTGGGATGCTCTACTAGATTCATTCCTAGATAATGCACTCAAAATGCACTAAGCATAGAGTGTGAAAACTGAGTTTCCTTGAGAGCTGCTTGGAAGCCTGATGGTGTGTGAAGTTAGTGAGCCAAATGGAGTTGTTCTCCCACAAGAACCACTCGGCTGATCCTTCTTCAATATGCCCTTCACCAACATGCAGTGTTTCCTTGATTGAATTAGGTCTCACACCAATATTTGCGTCTAGAGCCTTTGCATTGAGGGCTATCTGAAAACGGCTGTGGCTCTGAAGTTGCCTGTGAATGTGGAGTTGGTGGCATGTGAAGCCCGCATGTGGAGCATTCGTTTGTGTGGGATGCTCTACCAGGTTCATTCCTAGATAATGCACTCAAAGGGCACTAAGCATAGAGTGTGAAAACTGAGTTTCCTTGAGAGCTGCTTGGAAGCCTGATGGTGTGTGAAGTTAGTGAGCCAAATGGAGTTGTTCTCCCACAAGAACCACTCGGCTGATCCTTCTTCAATATGCCCTTCACCAACATGCAGTGTTTCCTTGATTGAATTAGCTCTCACACCAATATTTGCGTCTAGAGCCTTTGCATTGAGGGCTATCTGAAAACGGCTGTGGCACTGAAGTTGCCTGTGAATGTGGAGTTGGTGGCATGTGAAACCCGCATGTGGAGCATTCGTTTGTGTGGGATGCTCTACCAGGTTCATTCCTAGATAATGCACACAAAGGTCACTAAGCATAGAGTGTGAAAACTGAGTTTCGTTAAGAGCTGCTTGGAAGCCTGATGGTGTGTGAAGTTAGTGAGCCAAATGGAGTTGTTCTCCCACAAGAACCACTCGGCTGATCCTTCTTCAATATGCCCTTCACCAACATGCAGTGGTTGCTTGATTGAATTAGCTCTCACACCAATATTTGCGTCTAGAGCCTTTGCATTGAGGGCTATCTGAAAACGGCTGTGGCGCTGAAGTTGCCTGTGAATGTGGAGTTGGTGGCATGTGAAACCCGCATGTGGAGCATTCGTTTGTGTGGGATGCTCACCAAGCTTCATTTCAGTCCTAGGCACTCAAAGGGCACTAAGCATAGAGTGTGAAAACTGAGTTTCCTTGAGAGCTGCTTGGAAGCCTGATGGTGTGTGAAGTTAGTGAGCCAAATGGAGTTGTTCTCCCACAAGAACCACTCGGCTGATCCTTCTTCAATATGCCCTTCACCAACATGCAGTGTTTCCTTGATTGAATTAGCTCTCACACCAATATTTGCGTCTAGAGCCTTTGCATTGAGGGCTATCTGAAAACGGCTGTGGCACTGAAGTTGCCTGTGAATGTGGAGTTGGTGGCATGTGAAACCCGCATGTGGAGCATTCGTTTGTGTGGGATGCTCTACCAGGTTCATTCCTAGATAATGCACACAAAGGTCACTAAGCATAGAGTGTGAAAACTGAGTTTCGTTAAGAGCTGCTTGGAAGCCTGATGGTGTGTGAAGTTAGTGAGCCAAATGGAGTTGTTCTCCCACAAGAACCACTCGGCTGATCCTTCTTCAATATGCCCTTCACCAACATGCAGTGGTTGCTTGATTGAATTAGCTCTCACACCAATATTTGCGTCTAGAGCCTTTGCATTGAGGGCTATCTGAAAACGGCTGTGGCGCTGAAGTTGCCTGTGAATGTGGAGTTGGTGGCATGTGAAACCCGCATGTGGAGCATTCGTTTGTGTGGGATGCTCTACCAGGTTCATTCCTAGATAATGCACTCAAAGGGCACTAAGCATAGAGTGTGAAAACTGAGTTTCCTTGAGAGCTGCTTGGAAGCCTGATGGTGTGTGAAGTTAGTGAGCCAAATGGAGTTGTTCTCCCACAAGAACCACTCGGCTGATCCTTCTTCAATATGCCCTTCACCAACATGCAGTGTTTGCTTGATTGAATTAGCTCTCACACCAATATTTGCGTCTAGAGCCTTTGCATTGAGGGCTATCTGAAAACGGCTGTGGCGCTGAAGTTGCCTGTGAATGTTGAGTTGGTGGCACGTGAAGCCCGCATGTGGAGCATTCGTTTGTGTGGGATGCTCTACCAGGTTCATTCCTAGATAATGCACTCAAAGGGCACTAAGCATAGAGTGTGAAAACTGAGTTTCCTTGAGAGCTGCTTGGAAGCCTGATGGTGTGCGAAGTTAGTGAGCCAAATGGAGTTGTTCTCCCACAAGAACCCCTTGGCTGATCCTTCTTCAATATGCCCTTCACCAACATGCAGTGTTTCCTTGATTGAATTAGCTCTCACACCAATATTTGTGTCTAGAGCCTTTGCATTGAGGGCTATCTGAAAATGGCTGTGGCGCTGAAGTTGCCTGTGAATGTGGAGTTGGTGGCATGTGAAACCCGCATGTGGAGCATTCGTTTGTGTGGGATGCTCACCAAGCTTCATTTCAGTGCTAGGCACTCAAAGGGCACTAAGCCTAGAGTGTGAAAACTGAGTTTCCTTGAGAGCTGCTTGGAAGCCTGATGGTGTGTGAAGCTAGTGAGCCAAATGGAGTTGTTCTCCCACAAGAACCACTCGGCTGATCCTTCTTCAATATGCCCTTCACCAACATGCAGTGTTTCCTTGATTGAATTAGCTCTCACATCAATATTTGCGTCTAGAGCCTTTGCATTGAGGGCTATCTGAAAACGGCTGTGGCGCTGAAGTTGCCTGTGAATGTGGAGTTGGTGGCATGTGAAACCCGCATGTGGAGCATTCGTTTGTGTGGGATGCTCTACTAGATTCATTCCTAGATAATGCACTCAAAAGGCACTAAGCATAGAGTGTGAAAACTGAGTTTCCTTGAGAGCTGCTTGGAAGCCTGATGGTGTGTGAAGTTAGTGAGCCAAATGGAGTTGTTCTCCCACAAGAACCACTCGGCTGATCCTTCTTCAATATGGCCTTCACCAACATGCAGTGTTTGCTTGATTGAATTAGCTCTCACACCAATATTTGCGTCTAGAGCCTTTGCATTGAGGGCTATCTGAAAACGGCTGTGGCGCTGAAGTTGCCTGTGAATGTGGAGTTGGTGGCATGTGAAACCCGCATGTGGAGCATTCCTTTGTGTGGGATGCTCTACCAGGTTCATTCCTAGATAATGCAGTGAAAGGGCACTAAGCATAGAGTGTGAAAACTGAGTTTCCTTGAGAGCTGCTTGGAAGCCTGATGGTGTGCGAAGTTAGTGAGCCAAATGGAGTTGTTCTCCCATAAGAACCCCTTGGCTGATCCTTCTTCAATATGCCCTTCACCAACATGCAGTGTTTCCTTGATTGAATTAGCTCTCACACCAATATTTGCGTCTAGAGCCTTTGCATTGAGGGCTATCTGAAAATGGCTGTGGGGCTGAAGTTGCCTGTGAATGTGGAGTTGGTGGCATGTGAAACCCGCATGTGGAGCATTCGTTTGTGTGGGATGCTCACCAAGCTTCATTTCAGTCCTAGGCACTCAAAGGGCACTAAGCATAGAGTGTGAAAACTGAGTTTCCTTGAGAGCTGCTTGGAAGCCTGATGGTGTGTGAAGCTAGTGAGCCAAATGGAGTTGTTCTCCCACAAGAACCACTCGGCTGATCCTTCTTCAATATGCCCTTCACCAACATGCAGTGTTTCCTTGATTGAATTAGCTCTCACACCAATATTTGCGTCTAGAGCCTTTGCATTGAGGGCTATCTGAAAACGGCTGTGGCGCTGAAGTTGCCTGTGAATGTGGAGTTGGTGGCATGTGAAACCCGCATGTGGAGCATTCGTTTGTGTGGGATGCTCTACCAGGTTCATTCCTAGATAATGCACTCAAAGGGCACTAAGCATAGAGTGTGAAAACTGAGTTTCGTTAAGAGCTGCTTGGAAGCCTGATGGTGTGTGAAGTTAGTGAGCCAAATGGAGTTGTTCTCCCACAAGAACCACTCGGCTGATCCTTCTTCAATATGCCCTTCACCAACATGCAGTGGTTGCTTGATTGAATTAGCTCTCACACCAATATTTGCGTCTAGAGCCTTTGCATTGAGGGCTATCTGAAAACGGCTGTGGCGCTGAAGTTGCCTGTGAATGTGGAGTTGGTGGCATGTGAAGCCCGCATGTGGAGCATTCGTTTGTGTGGGATGCTCTACCAGGTTCATTCCTAGATAATGCACTCAAAGGGCACTAAGCATAGAGTGTGAAAACTGAGTTTCCTTGAGAGCTGCTTGGAAGCCTGATGGTGTGTGAAGTTAGTGAGCCAAATGGAGTTGTTCTCCCACAAGAACCACTCGGCTGATCCTTCTTCAATATGCCCTTCACCAACATGCAGTGTTTCCTTGATTGAATTAGCTCTCACACCAATATTTGCGTCTAGAGCCTTTGCATTGAGGGCTATCTGAAAACGGCTGTGGCGCTGAAGTTGCCTGTGAATGTGGAGTTGGTGGCATGTGAAACCCGCATGTGGAGCATTCGTTTGTGTGGGATGCTCACCAAGCTTCATTTCAGTCCTAGGCACTCAAAGGGCACTAAGCCTAGAGTGTGAAAACTGAGTTTCCTTGAGAGCTGCTTGGAAGCCTGATGGTGTGTGAAGTTAGTGAGCCAAATGGAGTTGTTCTCCCACAAGAACCACTCGGCTGATCCTTCTTCAATATGACCTTCACCAACATGCAGTGTTTGCTTGATTGAATTAGCTCTCACATCAATATTTGCGTCTAGAGCCTTTGCATTGAGGGCTATCTGAAAACGGCTGTGGCGCTGAAGTTGCCTGTGAATGTGGAGTTGGTGGCATGTGAAGCCCGCATGTGGAGCATTCGTTTGTGTGGGATGCTCTACCAGGTTCATTCCTAGATAATGCACTCAAAGGGCACTAAGCATAGAGTGTGAAAACTGAGTTTCCTTGAGAGCTGCTTGGAAGCCTGATGGTGTGTGAAGTTAGTGAGCCAAATGGAGTTGTTCTCCCACAAGAACCACTCGGCTGATCCTTCTTCAATATGCCCTTCAACAACATGCAGTGTTTCCTTGATTGAATTAGCTCTCACACCAATATTTGCGTCTAGAGCCTTTGCATTGAGGGCTATCTGAAAACGGCTGTGGCGCTGAAGTTGCCTGTGAATGTGGAGTTGGTGGCATGTGAAACCCGCATGTGGAGCGTTCGTTTGTGTGGGATGCTCACCAAGCTTCATTTCAGTCCTAGGCACTCAAAGGGCACTAAGCATAGAGTGTGAAAACTGAGTTTCCTTGAGAGCTGCTTGGAAGCCTGATGGTGTGTGAAGCTAGTGAGCCAAATGGAGTTGTTCTCCCACAAGAACCACTCGGCTGATCCTTCTTCAATATGCCCTTCACCAACATGCAGTGTTTCCTTGATTGAATTAGCTCTCACACCAATATTTGCGTCCAGAGCCTTTGCATTGAGGGCTATCTGAAAACGGCTGTGGCGCTGAAGTTGCCTGTGAATGTGGAGTTGGTGGCATGTGAAACCCGCATGTGGAGCATTCGTTTGTGTGGGATGCTCTACTAGATTCATTCCTAGATAATGCACTCAAAAGGCACTAAGCATAGAGTGTGAAAACTGAGTTTCCTTGAGAGCTGCTTGGAAGCCTGATGGTGTGTGAAGTTAGTGAGCCAAATGGAGTTGTTCTCCCACAAGAACCACTCGGCTGATCCTTCTTCAATATGCCCTTCTCCAACATGCAGTGTTTCCTTGATTGAATTAGCTCTCACACCAATATTTGCGTCTAGAGCCTTTGCATTGAGGGCTATCTGAAAACGGCTGTGGCGCTGAAGTTGCCTGTGAATGTGGAGTTGGTGGCATGTGAAACCCGCATGTGGAGCATTCGTTTGTGTGGGATGCTCACCAAGCTTCATTTCAGTCCTAGGCACTCAAAGGGCACTAAGCATAGAGTGTGAAAACTGAGTTTCCTTGAGAGCTGCTTGGAAGCCTGATGGTGTGTGAAGTTAGTGAGCCAAATGGAGTTGTTCTCCCACAAGAACCACTCGGCTGATCCTTCTTCAATATGCCCTTCACCAACATGCAGTGTTTGCTTGATTGAATTAGCTCTCACACCAATATTTGCGTCTAGAGCCTTTGCATTGAGGGCTATGTGAAAACGGCTGTGGCGCTGAAGTTGCCTGTGAATGTGGAGTTGGTGGCATGTGAAGCCCGCATGTGGAGCATTCGTTTGTGTGGGATGCTCTACCAGGTTCATTCCTAGATAATGCACTCAAAGGGCACTAAGCATAGAGTGTGAAAACTGAGTTTCCTTGAGAGCTGCTTGGAAGCCTGATGGTGTGCGACGTTAGTGAGCCAAATGGAGTTGTTCTCCCACAAGAACCCCTTGGCTGATCCTTCTTCAATATGCCCTTCACCAACATGCAGTGTTTCCTTGATTGAATTAGCTCTCACACCAATATTTGCGTCTAGAGCCTTTGCATTGAGGGCTATCTGAAAATGGCTGTGGCGCTGAAGTTGCCTGTGAATGTGGAGTTGGTGGCATGTGAAACCCGCATGTGGAGCATTCGTTTGTGTGGGATGCTCACCAAGCTTCATTTCAGTCCTAGGCACTCAAAGGGCACTAAGCATAGAGTGTGAAAACTGAGTTTCCTTGAGAGCTGCTTGGAAGCCTGATGGTGTGTGAAGTTAGTGAGCCAAATGGAGTTGTTCTCCCACAAGAACCACTCAGCTGATCCTTCTTCAATATGCCCTTCACCAACATGCAGTGTTTCCTTGATTGAATTAGGTCTCACACCAATATTTGCGTCTAGAGCCTTTGCATTGAGGGCTATCTGAAAACGGCTGTGGCGCTGAAGTTGCCTGTGAATGTGGAGTTGGTGGCATGTGAAACCCGCATGTGGAGCATTCGTTTGTGTGGGATGCTCTGCTAGATTCATTCCTAGATAATGCACTCAAAGGGCACTAAGCATAGAGTGTGAAAACTGAGTTTCCTTCAGAGCTGCTTGGAAGCCTAATGGTGTGTGAAGTTAGTGAGCCAAATGGAGTTGTTCTCCCACAAGAACCACTCGGCTGATCCTTCTTCAATATGCCCTTCTCCAACATGCAGTGTTGCCTTGATTGAATTAGCTCTCACACCAATATTTGCGTCTAGAGCCTTTGCATTGAGGGCTATCTGAAAACGGCTGTGGCGCTGAAGTTGCCTGTGAATGTGGAGTTGGTGGCATGTGAAGCCCGCATGTGGAGCATTCGTTTGTGTGGGATGCTCTACCAGGTTCATTCCTAGATAATGCACTCAAAGGGCACTAAGCATAGAGTGTGAAAACTGAGTTTCCTTGAGAGCTGCTTGGAAGCCTGATGGTGTGTGAAGTTAGTGAGCCAAATGGAGTTGTTCTCCCACAAGAACCACTCGGCTGATCCTTCTTCAATATGCCCTTCAGCAAGATGCAGTGTGTCCTTGATTGCATTAGCTCTCACACCAATATTTGCGTCTAGAGCCTTTGCATTGAGGGCTATCTGAAAACGGCTGTGGCGCTGAAGTTGCCTGTGAATGTGGAGTTGGTGGCATGTGAAACCCGCATGTGGAGCATTCGTTTGTGTGGGATGCTCTACTAGATTCATTCTTAGATAAGGCACTCAAAGGGCACTAAGCATAGAGTGTGAAAACTGAGTTTCCTTGAGAGCTGCTTGGAAGCCTGATGGTGTGCGACGTTAGTGAGCCAAATGGAGTTGTTCTCCCACAAGAACCCCTTGGCTGATCCTTCTTCAATATGCCCTTCACCAACATGCAGTGTTTCCTTGATTGAATTAGCTCTCACACCAATATTTGCGTCTAGAGACTTTACATTGAGGGCTTTCTGAAAACGGCTGTGGCGCTGAAGTTGCCTGTGAATGTGGAGTTGGTGGCATGTGAAACCCGCATGTGGAGCATTCGTTTGTGTGGGATGCTCACCAAGCTTCATTTCAGTCCTAGGCACTCAAAGGGCACTAAGCATAGAGTGTGAAAACTGAGTTTTCCTTGAGAGCTGCTTGGAAGCCTGATGGTGTGTGAAGTTAGTGAGCCAAATGGAGTTGTTCTCCCACAAGAACCACTCGGCTGATCCTTCTTCAATATGCCCTTCACCAACATGCAGTGTTTCCTTGATTGAATTAGGTCTCACACCAATATTTGCGTCTAGAGCCTTTGCATTGAGGGCTATCTGAAAACGGCTGTGGCGCTGAAGTTGCCTGTGAATGTGGAGTTGGTGGCATGTGAAACCCGCATGTGGAGCATTCGTTTGTGTGGGATGCTCTGCTAGATTCATTCCTAGATAATGCACTCAAAGGGCACTAAGCATAGAGTGTGAAAACTGAGTTTCCTTGAGAGCTGCTTGGAAGCCTGATGGTGTGTGAAGTTAGTGAGCCAAATGGAGTTGTTCTCCCACAAGAACCACTCGGCTGATCCTTCTTCAATATGCCCTTCACCAACATGCAGTGTTTGCTTGATTGAATTAGCTCTCACACCAATATTTGCGTCTAGAGCCTTTGCATTGAGGGCTATCTGAAAACGGCTGTGGCGCTGAAGTTGCCTGTGAATGTGGAGTTGGTGGCATGTGAAGCCCGCATGTGGAGCATTCGTTTGTGTGGGATGCTCTACCAGGTTCATTCCTAGATAATGCACTCAAAGGGCACTAAGCATAGAGTGTGAAAACTGAGTTTCCTTGAGAGCTGCTTGGAAGCCTGATGGTGTGTGAAGTTAGTGAGCCAAATGGAGTTGTTCTCCCACAAGAACCACTCGGCTGATCCTTCTTCAATATGCCCTTCAACAACATGCAGTGTTTCCTTGATTGAATTAGCTCTCACACCAATATTTGCGTCTAGAGCCTTTGCATTGAGGGCTATCTGAAAACGGCTGTGGCGCTGAAGTTGCCTGTGAATGTGGAGTTGGTGGCATGTGAAACCCGCATGTGGAGCATTCGTTTGTGTGGGATGCTCACCAAGCTTCATTTCAGTTCTAGGCACTCAAAGGGCACTAAGCATAGAGTGTGAAAACTGAGTTTCCTTGAGAGCTGCTTGGAAGCCTGATGGTGTGTGAAGTTAGTGAGCCAAATGGAGTTGTTCTCCCACAAGAACCACTCGGCTGATCCTTCTTCAATATGCCCTTCACCAACATGCAGTGTTACCTTGATTGAATTAGCTCTCACACCAATATTTGCGTCTAGAGCCTTTGCATTGAGGGCTATCTGAAAACGGCTGTGGCGCTGAAGTTGCCTGTGAATGTGGAGTTGGTGGCATGTGAAGCCCGCATGTGGAGCATTCGTTTGTGTGGGATGCTCTACCAGGTTCATTCCTAGATAATGCACTCAAAGGGCACTAAGCATAGAGTGTGAAAACTGAGTTTCCTTGAGAGCTGCTTGGAAGCCTGATGGTGTGTGAAGTTAGTGAGCCAAATGGAGTTGTTCTCCCACAAGAACCACTCGGCTGATCCTTCTTCAATATGCCCTTCACCAACATGCAGTGTTTCCTTGATTGAATTAGCTCTCACACCAATATTTGCGTCTAGAGCCTTTGCATTGAGGGCTATCTGAAAACGGCTGTGGCGCTGAAGTTGCCTGTGAATGTGGAGTTGGTGGCATGTGAAACCCGCATGTGGAGCATTCGTTTGTGTGGGATGCTCACCAAGCTTCATTTCAGTCCTAGGCACTCAAAGGGCACTAAGCCTAGAGTGTGAAAACTGAGTTTCCTTGAGAGCTGCTTGGAAGCCTGATGGTGTGTGAAGTTAGTGAGCCAAATGGAGTTGTTCTCCCACAAGAACCACTCGGCTGATCCTTCTTCAATATGCCCTTCTCCAACATGCAGTGTTTCCTTGATTGAATTAGCTCTCACACCAATATTTGCGTCTAGAGCCTTTGCATTGAGGGCTATCTGAAAACGGCTGTGGCGCTGAAGTTGCCTGTGAATGTGGAGTTGGTGGCATGTGAAACCCGCATGTGGAGCATTCGTTTGTGTGGGATGCTCACCAAGCTTCATTTCAGTCCTAGGCACTCAAAGGGCACTAAGCATAGAGTGTGAAAACTGAGTTTCCTTGAGAGCTGCTTGGAAGCCTGATGGTGTGTGAAGTTAGTGAGCCAAATGGAGTTGTTCTCCCACAAGAACCACTCGGCTGATCCTTCTTCAATATGCCCTTCACCAACATGCAGTGTTTGCTTGATTGAATTAGCTCTCACACCAATATTTGCGTCTAGAGCCTTTGCATTGAGGGCTATGTGAAAACGGCTGTGGCGCTGAAGTTGCCTGTGAATGTGGAGTTGGTGGCATGTGAAGCCCGCATGTGGAGCATTCGTTTGTGTGGGATGCTCTACCAGGTTCATTCCTAGATAATGCACTCAAAGGGCACTAAGCATAGAGTGTGAAAACTGAGTTTCCTTGAGAGCTGCTTGGAAGCCTGATGGTGTGCGACGTTAGTGAGCCAAATGGAGTTGTTCTCCCACAAGAACCCCTTGGCTGATCCTTCTTCAATATGCCCTTCACCAACATGCAGTGTTTCCTTGATTGAATTAGCTCTCACACCAATATTTGCGTCTAGAGCCTTTGCATTGAGGGCTATCTGAAAATGGCTGTGGCGCTGAAGTTGCCTGTGAATGTGGAGTTGGTGGCATGTGAAACCCGCATGTGGAGCATTCGTTTGTGTGGGATGCTCACCAAGCTTCATTTCAGTCCTAGGCACTCAAAGGGCACTAAGCATAGAGTGTGAAAACTGAGTTTCCTTGAGAGCTGCTTGGAAGCCTGATGGTGTGTGAAGTTAGTGAGCCAAATGGAGTTGTTCTCCCACAAGAACCACTCAGCTGATCCTTCTTCAATATGCCCTTCACCAACATGCAGTGTTTCCTTGATTGAATTAGGTCTCACACCAATATTTGCGTCTAGAGCCTTTGCATTGAGGGCTATCTGAAAACGGCTGTGGCGCTGAAGTTGCCTGTGAATGTGGAGTTGGTGGCATGTGAAACCCGCATGTGGAGCATTCGTTTGTGTGGGATGCTCTGCTAGATTCATTCCTAGATAATGCACTCAAAGGGCACTAAGCATAGAGTGTGAAAACTGAGTTTCCTTCAGAGCTGCTTGGAAGCCTAATGGTGTGTGAAGTTAGTGAGCCAAATGGAGTTGTTCTCCCACAAGAACCACTCGGCTGATCCTTCTTCAATATGCCCTTCTCCAACATGCAGT
>NW_026697882.1:0-29448 GCF_030435755.1 Ochotona princeps | reverse complement strand
GGCATATTGAAGAAGGATCAGCCGAGTGGTTCTTGTGGGAGAACAACTCTATTTGGCTCACTAACTTCACACACCATCAGGCTTCCAAGCAGCTCTCAAGGAAACTCAGTTTTCACACTCTATGCTTAGTGCCCTTTGAGTGCATTATCTAGGAATGAACCTGGTAGAGCATCCCACACAAACGAATGCTCCACATGCGGGTTTCACATGCCACCAACTCCACATTGACAGGCAACTTCAGCGCCACAGCCGTTTTCAGATAGCCCTCAATGCAAAGGCTCTAGACGCAAATATTGGTGTGAGAGCTAATTCAATCAAGGAAACACTGCATGTTGGTGAAGGGCATATTGAAGAAGGATCAGCCGAGTGGTTCTTGTGGGAGAACAACTCCATTTGGCTCACTAACTTCACACACCATCAGGCTTCCAAGCAGCTCTCAAGGAAACTCAGTTTTCACACTCTATGCTTAGTGCCCTTTGAGTGCCTAGGAATGAAAAGAAGCTTGGTGAGCATCCCACATAAACGAATGCTCCACATGCGGGTTTCACATGCCACCAACTCCACATTGACAGGCAACTTCAGCGCCACAGCCGTTTTCAGATAGCCCTCAATGCAAAGGCTCTAGACGCAAATATTGGTGTGAGAGCTAATTCAATCAAGGAAACACTGCATGTTGGTGAAGGGCATATTGAAGAAGGATCATCCGAGTGGTTCTTGTGGGAGAACAACTCCATTTGGCTCACTAACTTCACACACCATCAGGCTTCCAAGCAGCTCTCAAGGAAACTCAGTTTTCACACTCTATGCTTAGTGCCCTTTGAGTGCATTATCTAGGAATGAACCTGGTAGAGCATCCCACACAAACGAATGCTCCACATGCGGGTTTCACATGCCACCAACTCCACATTCACAGGCAACTTCAGCGCCACAGCCGTTTTCAGATAGCCCTCAATGCAAAGGCTCTAGACACAAATATTGGTGTGAGAGTTAATTCAATCAAGGAAACACTGCATGTTGGTGAAGGGCATATTGAAGAAGGATCAGCCGAGTGGTTCTTGTGGGAGAACAACTCCATTTGGCTCACTAACTTCACACACCATCAGGCTTCCAAGCAGCTCTCAAGGAAACTCAGTTTTCACACTCTATGCTTAGTGCCCTTTGAGTGCCTAGGACTGAAAGAAGCTTGGTGAGCATACCACATAAACGAATGCTCCACATGCGGGTTTCACATGCCACCAACTCCACATTGACAGGCAACTTCAGCGCCACAGCCGTTTTCAGATAGCCCTCAATGCAAAGGCTCTAGACGCAAATATTGGTGTGAGAGCTAATTCAATCAAGAAAACACTGCATGTTGGTGAAGGGCATATTGAAGAAGGATCAGCCGAGTGGTTCTTGTGGGAGAACAACTCCATTTGGCTCACTAACTTCACACACCATCAGGCTTCCAAGCAGCTCTCAAGGAAACTCAGTTTTCACGCTCTATGTTTACTGCCCTTTGAGTGCATTATCTAGGAATGAACCTGGTAGAGCTTGGTCAGCCACACAAACGAATGCTCCACATGCGGGTTTCACATGCCACCAACTCCACATTCACAGGCAACTTCAGCGCCACAGCCGTTTTCAGATAGCCCTCAATGCAAAGGCTCTAGACGCAAATATTGGTGTGAGAGCTAATTCAATCAAGGAAACACTGCATGTTGGTGAAGGGCATATTGAAGAAGGATCAGCCGAGTGGTTCTTGTGGGAGAACAACTCTATTTGGCTCACTAACTTCACACACCATCAGGCTTCCAAGCAGCTCTCAAGGAAACACAGGTTTCACGCTCTATGTTTAGTGCCCTTTGAGTGCATTATCTAGGAATGAACCTGGTAGAGCATCCCACATAAACGAATGCTCCACATGCGGGTTTCACATGCCACCAACTCTACATTCACAGGCAACTTCAGCGCCACAGCCGTTTTCAGATAGCCCTCAATGCAAAGGCTCTAGACGCAAATATTGGTGTGAGAGCTAATTCAATCAAGGAAACACTGCATGTTGGTGAAGGGCATATTGAAGAAGGATCAGCCGAGTGGTTCTTGTGGGAGAACAACTCCATTTGGCTCACTAACTTCACACACCATCAGGCTTCCAAGCAGCTCTCAAGGAAACTCAGTTTTCACACTCTATGCTTAGTGCCCTTTGAGTGCATTATCTAGGAATGAACCTGGTAGAGCATCCCACACAAACGAATGCTCCACATGCGGGTTTCACATGCCACCAACTCCACATTCACAGGCAACTTCAGCGCCACAGCCGTTTTCAGATAGCCCTCAAAGCAAAGGCTCTAGACGCAAATATTGGTGTGAGAGCTAATTCAATCAAGGAAACACGGCATGTTGGTGAAGGGCATATTGAAGAAGGATCAGCCGAGTGGTTCTTGTGGGAGAACAACTCCATTTGGCTCACTAACTTCACACACCATCAGGCTTCCAAGCAGCTCTCAAGGAAACTCAGTTTTCACACTCTATGCTTAGTGCCCTTTGAGTGCATTATCTAGGAATGAACCTGGTAGAGCATCCCACACAAACGAATGCTCCACATGCGGGTTTCACATGCCACCAACTCCACATTGACAGGCAACTTCAGCGCCACAGCCGTTTTCAGATAGCCCTCAATGCAAAGGCTCTAGACGCAATTATTGGTGTGAGAGCTAATTCAATCAAGGAAACACTGCATGTTGGTGAAGGGCATATTGAAGAAGGATCAGCCGAGTGGTTCTTGTGGGAGAACAACTCCATTTGGCTCACTAACTTCACACACCATCAGGCTTCCAAGCAGCTCTCAAGGAAACTCAGTTTTCACACTCTATGCTTAGTGCCCTTTGTATGGCTAGGACTGAAATGAACCTGGTAGAGCATCCCACACAAACGAATGCTCCACATGCGGGTTTCACATGCCACCAACTCCACATTCACAGGCAACTTCAGCGCCACAGCCGTTTTCAGATAGCCCTCAATGCAAAGGCTCTAGACGCAAATATTGGTGTGAGAGCTAATTCAATCAAGGAAACACTGCATGTTGGTGAAGGGCATATTGAAGAAGGATCAGCCGAGTGGTTCTTGTGGGAGAACAACTCCATTTGGCTCACTAACTTCACACACCATCAGGCTTCCAAGCAGCTCTCAAGGAAACTCAGTTTTCACGCTCTATGTTTACTGCCCTTTGAGTGCATTATCTAGGAATGAACCTGGTAGAGCTTGGTCAGCCACACAAACGAATGCTCCACATGCGGGTTTCACATGCCACCAACTCCACATTGACAGGCAACTTCAGCGCCACAGCCGTTTTCAGATAGCCCTCAATGCAAAGGCTCTAGACGCAAATATTGGTGTGAGAGCTAATTCAATCAAGGAAACACTGCATGTTGGTGAAGGGCATATTGAAGAAGGATCAGCCGAGTGGTTCTTGTGGGAGAACAACTCCATTTGGCTCACTAACTTCACACACCATCAGGCTTCCAAGCAGCTCTCAAGGAAACTCAGGTTTCACGCTCTATGTTTAGTGCCCTTTGAGTGCATTATCTAGGAATGAACCTGGTAGAGCATCCCACACAAACGAATGCTCCACATGCGGGTTTCACATGCCACCAACTCCACATTGACAGGCAACTTCAGCGCCACAGCCGTTTTCAGATAGCCCTCAATGCAAAGGCTCTAGACGCAAATATTGGTGTGAGAGCTAATTCAATCAAGGAAACACTGCATGTTGGTGAAGGGCATATTGAAGAAGGATCAGCCGAGTGGTTCTTGTGGGAGAACAACTCCATTTGGCTCACTAACTTCACACACCATCAGGCTTCCAAGCAGCTCTCAAGGAAACTCAGTTTTCACACTCTATGCTTAGTGCCCTTTGTATGGCTAGGACTGAAATGAACCTGGTAGAGCATCCCACACAAACGAATGCTCCACATGCGGGTTTCACATGCCACCAACTCCACATTCACAGGCAACTTCAGCGCCACAGCCGTTTTCAGATAGCCCTCAATGCAAAGGCTCTAGACGCAAATATTGGTGGGAGAGCTAATTCAATCAAGGAAACACTGCATGTTGGTGAAGGGCATATTGAAGAAGGATCAGCCGAGTGGTTCTTGTGGGAGAACAACTCCATTTGGCTCACTAACTTCACACACCATCAGGCTTCCAAGCAGCTCTCAAGGAAACTCAGTTTTCACACTCTATGTTTACTGCCCTTTGTATGGCTAGGACTGAAATGAACCTGGTAGAGCATCCCACACAAACGAATGCTCCACATGCGGGTTTCACATGCCACCAACTCCACATTCACAGGCAACTTCAGCGCCACAGCCGTTTTCAGATAGCCCTCAATGCAAAGGCTCTAGACGCAAATATTGGTGTGAGAGCTAATTCAATCAAGGAAACACTGCATGTTGGTGAAGGGCATATTGAAGAAGGATCAGCCGAGTGGTTCTTGTGGGAGAACAACTCCATTTGGCTCACTAACTTCACACACCATCAGGCTTCCAAGCAGCTCTCAAGGAAACTCAGTTTTCACACTCTATGCTTAGTGCCCTTTGTATGGCTAGGACTGAAATGAACCTGGCAGAGCATCCCACACAAACGAATGCTCCACATGCGGGTTTCACATGCCACCAACTCCACATTCACAGGCAACTTCAGCGCCACAGCCGTTTTCAGATAGCCCTCAATGCAAAGGCTCTAGACGCAAATATTGGTGTGAGAGCTAATTCAATCAAGGAAACACTGCATGTTGGTGAAGGGCATATTGAAGAAGGATCAGCCGAGTGGTTCTTGTGGGAGAACAACTCTATTTGGCTCACTAACTTCACACACCATCAGGCTTCCAAGCAGCTCTCAAGGATACACAGGTTTCACACTCTATGTTTAGTGCCCTTTGAGTGCATTATCTAGGAATGAACCTGGTAGAGCATCCCACACAAACGAATGCTCCACATGCGGGTTTCACATGCCACCAACTCTACATTCACAGGCAACTTCAGCGCCACAGCCGTTTTCAGATAGCCCTCAATGCAAAGGCTCTAGACGCAAATATTGGTGTGAGAGCTAATTCAATCAAGGAAACACTGCATGTTGGTGAAGGGCATATTGAAGAAGGATCAGCCGAGTGGTTCTTGTGGGAGAACAACTCCATTTGGCTCACTAACTTCACACACCATCAGGCTTCCAAGCAGCTCTCAAGGAAACTCAGTTTTCACACTCTATGCTTAGTGCCCTTTGAGTGCATTATCTAGGAATGAACCTGGTAGAGCATCCCACACAAACGAATGCTCCACATGCGGGTTTCACATGCCACCAACTCCACATTCACAGGCAACTTCAGCGCCACAGCCGTTTTCAGATAGCCCTCAAAGCAAAGGCTCTAGACGCAAATATTGGTGTGAGAGCTAATTCAATCAAGGAAACACTGCATGTTGGTGAAGGGCATATTGAAGAAGGATCAGCCGAGTGGTTCTTGTGGGAGAACAACTCCATTTGGCTCACTAACTTCACACACCATCAGGCTTCCAAGCAGCTCTCAAGGAAACTCAGTTTTCACACTCTATGCTTAGTGCCCTTTGAGTGCCTAGGACTGAAATGAAGCTTGGTGAGCATCCCACATAAACGAATGCTCCACATGCGGGTTTCACATGCCACCAACTCTACATTCATAGGCAACTTCAGCGCCACAGCCGTTTTCAGATAGCCCTCAATGCAAAGGCTCTAGACGCAAATATTGGTGTGAGAGCTAATTCAATCAAGGAAACACTGCATGTTGGTGAAGGGCATATTGAAGAAGGATCAGCCGAGTGGTTCTTGTGGGAGAACAACTCCATTTGGCTCACTAACTTCACACACCATCAGGCTTCCAAGCAGCTCTCAAGGAAACTCAGTTTTCACACTCTATGCTTAGTGCCCTTTGAGTGCATTATCTAGGAATGAACCTGGTAGAGCATCCCACACAAACGAATGCTCCACATGCGGGTTTCACATGCCACCAACTCCACATTCACAGGCAACTTCAGCGCCACAGCCGTTTTCAGATAGCCCTCAATGCAAAGGCTCTAGACACAAATATTGGTGTGAGAGCTAATTCAATGAAGGAAACACGGCATGTTGGTGAAGGGCATATTGAAGAAGGATCAGCCGAGTGGTTCTTGTGGGAGAACAACTCCATTTGGCTCACTAACTTCACACACCATCAGGCTTCCAAGCAGCTCTCAAGGAAACTCAGTTTTCACACTCTATGTTTAGTGCCCTATGAGTGCATTATCTAGGAATGAACCTGGTAGAGCATCCCACACAAACGAATGCTCCACATGCGGGTTTCACATGCCACCAACTCCACATTGACAGGCAACTTCAGCGCCACAGCCGTTTTCAGATAGCCCTCAATGCAAAGGCTCTAGACGCAATTATTGGTGTGAGAGCTAATTCAATCAAGGAAACACTGCATGTTGGTGAAGGGCATATTGAAGAAGGATCAGCCGAGTGGTTCTTGTGGGAGAACAACTCCATTTGGCTCACTAACTTCACACACCATCAGGCTTCCAAGCAGCTCTCAAGGAAACTCAGTTTTCACACTCTATGCTTAGTGCCCTTTGTATGGCTAGGACTGAAATGAACCTGGTAGAGCATCCCACACAAACGAATGCTCCACATGCGGGTTTCACATGCCACCAACTCCACATTCACAGGCAACTTCAGCGCCACAGCCGTTTTCAGATAGCCCTCAATGCAAAGGCTCTAGACGCAAATATTGGTGTGAGAGCTAATTCAATCAAGGAAACACTGCATGTTGGTGAAGGGCATATTGAAGAAGGATCAGCCGAGTGGTTCTTGTGGGAGAACAACTCCATTTGGCTCACTAACTTCACACACCATCAGGCTTCCAAGC
Organism: Ochotona princeps; assembly: GCF_030435755.1. NCBI lineage: Eukaryota > Metazoa > Chordata > Mammalia > Lagomorpha > Ochotonidae > Ochotona > Ochotona princeps. Next base: position 22,529 of record NW_026697882.1, on the reverse strand, counting down.
AGCTCTCAAGGAAACTCAGTTTTCACACTCTATGCTTAGTGCCCTTTGTATGGCTAGGACTGAAATGAACCTGGCAGAGCATCCCACACAAACGAATACTCCACATGCGGGTTTCACATGCCACCAACTCCACATTCACAGGCAACTTCAGCGCCACAGCCGTTTTCAGATAGCCCTCAATGCAAAGGCTCTAGACGCAAATATTGGTGTGAGAGCTAATTCAATCAAGGAAACACTGCATGTTGGTGAAGGGCATATTGAAGAAGGATCAGCCGAGTGGTTCTTGTGGGAGAACAACTCCATTTGGCTCACTAACTTCACACACCATCAGGCTTCCAAGCAGCTCTCAAGGAAACTCAGTTTTCACACTCTATGCTTAGTGCCCTTTGAGTGCATTATCTATTAATGAACCTGGTAGAGCATCCCACACAAACGAATGCTCCACATGCGGGTTTCACATGCCACCAACTCCACATTCACAGGCAACTTCAGCGCCACAGCCGTTTTCAGATAGCCCTCAAAGCAAAGGCTCTAGACGCAAATATTGGTGTGAGAGCTAATTCAATCAAGGAAACACTGCATGTTGGTGAAGGGCATATTGAAGAAGGATCAGCCGAGTGGTTCTTGTGGGAGAACAACTCCATTTGGCTCACTAACTTCACACACCATCAGGCTTCCAAGCAGCTCTCAAGGAAACTCAGTTTTCACACTCTATGCTTAGTGCCCTTTGAGTGCATTATCTAGGAATGAACCTGGTAGAGCATCCCACACAAACGAATGCTCCACATGCGGGTTTCACATGCCACCAACTCCACATTCACAAGCAACTTCAGCGACACAGCCGTTTTCAGATAGCCCTCAATGCAAAGGCTCTAGACGCAAATATTGGTGTGAGAGCTAATTCAATCAAGGAAACACTGCATGTTGGTGAAGGGCATATTGAAGAAGGATCAGCCGAGTGGTTCTTGTGGGAGAACAACTCCATTTGGCTCACTAACTTCACACACCATCAGGCTTCCAAGCAGCTCTCAAGGAAACTCAGTTTTCACACTCTATGCCTAGTGCCCTTTGAGTGCCTAGGACTGAAATGAAGCTTGGTGAGCATCCCACATAAACGAATGCTCCACATGCGGGTTTCACATGCCACCAACTCCACATTCACAGGCAACTTCAGCGCCACAGCCGTTTTCAGATAGCCCTCAATGCAAAGGCTCTAGACACAAATATTGGTGTGAGAGCTAATTCAATGAAGGAAACACGGCATGTTGGTGAAGGGCATATTGAAGAAGGATCAGCCGAGTGGTTCTTGTGGGAGAACAACTCCATTTGGCTCACTAACTTCACACACCATCAGGCTTCCAAGCCGCTCTCAAGGAAACTCAGTTTTCACACTCTATGTTTAGTGCCCTATGAGTGCATTATCTAGGAATGAACCTGGTAGAGCATCCCACACAAACGAATGCTCCACATGCGGGTTTCACATGCCACCAACTCCACATTGACAGGCAACTTCAGCGCCACAGCCGTTTTCAGATAGCCCTCAATGCAAAGGCTCTAGACGCAAATATTGGTGTGAGAGCTAATTCAATCAAGGAAACACTGCATGTTGGTGAAGGGCATATTGAAGAAGGATCAGCCGAGTGGTTCTTGTGGGAGAACAACTCCATTTGGCTCACTAACTTCACACACCATCAGGCTTCCAAGCAGCTCTCAAGGAAATTCAGGTTTCACGCTCTATGTTTAGTGCCCTTTGAGTGCATTATCTAGGAATGAACCTGGTAGAGCTTGGTCAGCCACACAAACGAATGCTCCACATGCGGGTTTCACATGCCACCAACTCCACATTCACAGGCAACTTCAGCGCCACAGCCGTTTTCAGATAGCCCTCAATGCAAAGGCTCTAGACGCAAATATTGGTGTGAGAGCTAATTCAATCAAGGAAACACTGCATGTTGGTGAAGGGCATATTGAAGAAGGATCAGCCGAGTGGTTCTTGTGGGAGAACAACTCCATTTGGCTCACTAACTTCACACACCATCAGGCTTCCAAGCAGCTCTCAAGGAAACTCAGTTTTCACACTCTATGCTTAGTGCCCTTTGTATGGCTAGGACTGAAATGAACCTGGCAGAGCATCCCACACAAACGAATACTCCACATGCGGGTTTCACATGCCACCAACTCCACATTCACAGGCAACTTCAGCGCCACAGCCGTTTTCAGATAGCCCTCAATGCAAAGGCTCTAGACGCAAATATTGGTGTGAGAGCTAATTCAATCAAGGAAACACTGCATGTTGGTGAAGGGCATATTGAAGAAGGATCAGCCGAGTGGTTCTTGTGGGAGAACAACTCCATTTGGCTCACTAACTTCACACACCATCAGGCTTCCAAGCAGCTCTCAAGGAAACTCAGTTTTCACACTCTATGCTTAGTGCCCTTTGAGTGCATTATCTATTAATGAACCTGGTAGAGCATCCCACACAAACGAATGCTCCACATGCGGGTTTCACATGCCACCAACTCCACATTCACAGGCAACTTCAGCGCCACAGCCGTTTTCAGATAGCCCTCAAAGCAAAGGCTCTAGACGCAAATATTGGTGTGAGAGCTAATTCAATCAAGGAAACACTGCATGTTGGTGAAGGGCATATTGAAGAAGGATCAGCCGAGTGGTTCTTGTGGGAGAACAACTCCATTTGGCTCACTAACTTCACACACCATCAGGCTTCCAAGCAGCTCTCAAGGAAACTCCAGTTTTCACACTCTATGCTTAGTGCCCTTTGAGTGCATTATCTAGGAATGAACCTGGTAGAGCATCCCACACAAACGAATGCTCCACATGCGGGTTTCACATGCCACCAACTCCACATTCACAAGCAACTTCAGCGACACAGCCGTTTTCAGATAGCCCTCAATGCAAAGGCTCTAGACGCAAATATTGGTGTGAGAGCTAATTCAATCAAGGAAACACTGCATGTTGGTGAAGGGCATATTGAAGAAGGATCAGCCGAGTGGTTCTTGTGGGAGAACAACTCCATTTGGCTCACTAACTTCACACACCATCAGGCTTCCAAGCAGCTCTCAAGGAAACTCAGTTTTCACACTCTATGCCTAGTGCCCTTTGAGTGCCTAGGACTGAAATGAAGCTTGGTGAGCATCCCACATAAACGAATGCTCCACATGCGGGTTTCACATGCCACCAACTCCACATTCACAGGCAACTTCAGCGCCACAGCCGTTTTCAGATAGCCCTCAATGCAAAGGCTCTAGACGCAAATATTGGTGTGAGAGCTAATTCAATCAAGGAAACACTGCATGTTGGTGAAGGGCATATTGAAGAAGGATCAGCCGAGTGGTTCTTGTGGGAGAACAACTCCATTTGGCTCACTAACTTCACACACCATCAGGCTTCCAAGCAGCTCTCAAGGAAACTCAGTTTTCACACTCTATGCTTAGTGCCCTTTGAGTGCATTATCTAGGAATGAACCTGGTAGAGCATCCCACACAAACGAATGGTCCACATGCGGGTTTCACATGCCACCAACTCCACATTCACAGGCAACTTCAGCGCCCACGCCGTTTTCAGATAGCCCTCAATGCAAAGGCTCTAGACACAAATATTGGTGTGAGAGCTAATTCAATGAAGGAAACACGGCATGTTGGTGAAGGGCATATTGAAGAAGGATCAGCCGAGTGGTTCTTGTGGGAGAACAACTCCATTTGGCTCACTAACTTCACACACCATCAGGCTTCCAAGCCGCTCTCAAGGAAACTCAGTTTTCACACTCTATGTTTAGTGCCCTATGAGTGCAATATCTAGGAATGAACCTGGTAGAGCATCCCACACAAACGAATGCTCCACATGCGGGTTTCACATGCCACCAACTCCACATTGACAGGCAACTTCAGCGCCACAGCCGTTTTCAGATAGCCCTCAATGCAAAGGCTCTAGACGCAAATATTGGTGTGAGAGCTAATTCAATCAAGGAAACACTGCATGTTGGTGAAGGGCATATTGAAGAAGGATCAGCCGAGTGGTTCTTGTGGGAGAACAACTCCATTTGGCTCACTAACTTCACACACCATCAGGCTTCCAAGCAGCTCTCAAGGAAATTCAGGTTTCACGCTCTATGTTTAGTGCCCTTTGAGTGCATTATCTAGGAATGAACCTGGTAGAGCTTGGTCAGCCACACAAACGAATGCTCCACATGCGGGTTTCACATGCCACCAACTCCACATTCACAGGCAACTTCAGCGCCACAGCCGTTTTCAGATAGCCCTCAATGCAAAGGCTCTAGACGCAAATATTGGTGTGAGAGCTAATTCAATCAAGGAAACACTGCATGTTGGTGAAGGGCATATTGAAGAAGGATCAGCCGAGTGGTTCTTGTGGGAGAACAACTCCATTTGGCTCACTAACTTCACACACCATCAGGCTTCCAAGCAGCTCTCAAGGAAACTCAGTTTTCACGCTCTATGTTTACTGCCCTTTGAGTGCATTATCTAGGAATGAACCTGGTAGAGCTTGGTCAGCCACACAAACGAATGCTCCACATGCGGGTTTCACATGCCACCAACTCTACCTTCACACGCAACTTCAGCGCCACAGCCGTTTTCAGATAGCCCTCAATGCAAAGGCTCTAGACGCAAATATTGGTGTGAGAGCTAATTCAATCAAGGAAACACTGCATGTTGGTGAAGGGCATATTGAAGAAGGATCAGCCGAGTGGTTCTTGTGGGAGAACAACTCCATTTGGCTCACTAACTTCACACACCATCAGGCTCCCAAGCAGCTCTCAAGGAAACTCAGTTTTCACACTCTATGCTTAGTGCCCTTTGTATGGCTAGGACTGAAATGAACCTGGTAGAGCATCCCACACAAACGAATGCTCCACATGCGGGTTTCACATGCCACCAACTCCACATTCACAGGCAACTTCAGCGCCACAGCCGTTTTCAGATAGCCCTCAATGCAAAGGCTCTAGACGCAAATATTGGTGTGAGAGCTAATTCAATCAAGGAAACACTGCATGTTGGTGAAGGGCATATTGAAGAAGGATCAGCCGAGTGGTTCTTGTGGGAGAACAACTCCATTTGGCTCACTAACTTCACACACCATCAGGCTTCCAAGCAGCTCTCAAGGAAACTCAGTTTTCACACTCTATGCTTAGTGCCCTTTGTATGGCTAGGACTGAAATGAACCTGGCAGAGCATCCCACACAAACGAATACTCCACATGCGGGTTTCACATGCCACCAACTCCACATTCACAGGCAACTTCAGCGCCACAGCCGTTTTCAGATAGCCCTCAATGCAAAGGCTCTAGACGCAAATATTGGTGTGAGAGCTAATTCAATCAAGGAAACACTGCATGTTGGTGAAGGGCATATTGAAGAAGGATCAGCCGAGTGGTTCTTGTGGGAGAACAACTCCATTTGGCTCACTAACTTCACACACCATCAGGCTTCCAAGCAGCTCTCAAGGAAACTCAGTTTTCACACTCTATGCTTAGTGCCCTTTGAGTGCATTATCTATTAATGAACCTGGTAGAGCATCCCACACAAACGAATGCTCCACATGCGGGTTTCACATGCCACCAACTCCACATTCACAGGCAACTTCAGCGCCACAGCCGTTTTCAGATAGCCCTCAAAGCAAAGGCTCTAGACGCAAATATTGGTGTGAGAGCTAATTCAATCAAGGAAACACTGCATGTTGGTGAAGGGCATATTGAAGAAGGATCAGCCGAGTGGTTCTTGTGGGAGAACAACTCCATTTGGCTCACTAACTTCACACACCATCAGGCTTCCAAGCAGCTCTCAAGGAAACTCAGTTTTCACACTCTATGCTTAGTGCCCTTTGAGTGCATTATCTAGGAATGAACCTGGTAGAGCATCCCACACAAACGAATGCTCCACATGCGGGTTTCACATGCCACCAACTCCACATTCACAAGCAACTTCAGCGACACAGCCGTTTTCAGATAGCCCTCAATGCAAAGGCTCTAGACGCAAATATTGGTGTGAGAGCTAATTCAATCAAGGAAACACTGCATGTTGGTGAAGGGCATATTGAAGAAGGATCAGCCGAGTGGTTCTTGTGGGAGAACAACTCCATTTGGCTCACTAACTTCACACACCATCAGGCTTCCAAGCAGCTCTCAAGGAAACTCAGTTTTCACACTCTATGCCTAGTGCCCTTTGAGTGCCTAGGACTGAAATGAAGCTTGGTGAGCATCCCACATAAACGAATGCTCCACATGCGGGTTTCACATGCCACCAACTCCACATTCACAGGCAACTTCAGCGCCACAGCCGTTTTCAGATAGCCCTCAATGCAAAGGCTCTAGACGCAAATATTGGTGTGAGAGCTAATTCAATCAAGGAAACACTGCATGTTGGTGAAGGGCATATTGAAGAAGGATCAGCCGAGTGGTTCTTGTGGGAGAACAACTCCATTTGGCTCACTAACTTCACACACCATCAGGCTTCCAAGCAGCTCTCAAGGAAACTCAGTTTTCACACTCTATGCTTAGTGCCCTTTGAGTGCATTATCTAGGAATGAACCTGGTAGAGCATCCCACACAAACGAATGGTCCACATGCGGGTTTCACATGCCACCAACTCCACATTCACAGGCAACTTCAGCGCCACAGCCGTTTTCAGATAGCCCTCAATGCAAAGGCTCTAGACACAAATATTGGTGTGAGAGCTAATTCAATGAAGGAAACACGGCATGTTGGTGAAGGGCATATTGAAGAAGGATCAGCCGAGTGGTTCTTGTGGGAGAACAACTCCATTTGGCTCACTAACTTCACACACCATCAGGCTTCCAAGCCGCTCTCAAGGAAACTCAGTTTTCACACTCTATGTTTAGTGCCCTATGAGTGCATTATCTAGGAATGAACCTGGTAGAGCATCCCACACAAACGAATGCTCCACATGCGGGTTTCACATGCCACCAACTCCACATTCACAGGCAACTTCAGCGCCACAGCCGTTTTCAGATAGCCCTCAATGCAAAGGCTCTAGACGCAAATATTGGTGTGAGAGCTAATTCAATCAAGGAAACACTGCATGTTGGTGAAGGGCATATTGAAGAAGGATCAGCCGAGTGGTTCTTGTGGGAGAACAACTCCATTTGGCTCACTAACTTCACACACCATCAGGCTTCCAAGCAGCTCTCAAGGAAACTCAGTTTTCACGCTCTATGTTTACTGCCCTTTGAGTGCATTATCTAGGAATGAACCTGGTAGAGCTTGGTCAGCCACACAAACGAATGCTCCACATGCGGGTTTCACATGCCACCAACTCTACCTTCACACGCAACTTCAGCGCCACAGCCGTTTTCAGATAGCCCTCAAAGCAAAGGCTCTAGACGCAAATATTGGTGTGAGAGCTAATTCAATCAAGGAAACACTGCATGTTGGTGAAGGGCATATTGAAGAAGGATCAGCCGAGTGGTTCTTGTGGGAGAACAACTCCATTTGGCTCACTAACTTCACACACCATCAGGCTCCCAAGCAGCTCTCAAGGAAACTCAGTTTTCACACTCTATGCTTAGTGCCCTTTGTATGGCTAGGACTGAAATGAACCTGGTAGAGCATCCCACACAAACGAATGCTCCACATGCGGGTTTCACATGCCACCAACTCCACATTCACAGGCAACTTCAGCGCCACAGCCGTTTTCAGATAGCCCTCAATGCAAAGGCTCTAGACGCAAATATTGGTGTGAGAGCTAATTCAATCAAGGAAACACTGCATGTTGGTGAAGGGCATATTGAAGAAGGATCAGCCGAGTGGTTCTTGTGGGAGAACAACTCCATTTGGCTCACTAACTTCACACACCATCAGGCTTCCAAGCAGCTCTCAAGGAAACTCAGTTTTCACACTCTATGCTTAGTGCCCTTTGTATGGCTAGGACTGAAATGAACCTGGCAGAGCATCCCACACAAACGAATGCTCCACATGCGGGTTTCACATGCCACCAACTCCACATTCACAGGCAACTTCAGCGCCACAGCCGTTTTCAGATAGCCCTCAATGCAAAGGCTCTAGACGCAAATATTGGTGTGAGAGCTAATTCAATCAAGGAAACACTGCATGTTGGTGAAGGGCATATTGAAGAAGGATCAGCCGAGTGGTTCTTGTGGGAGAACAACTCCATTTGGCTCACTAACTTCACACACCATCAGGCTTCCAAGCAGCTCTCAAGGAAACTCAGTTTTCACACTCTATGCTTAGTGCCCTTTGAGTGCATTATCTAGGAATGAACCTGGTAGAGCTTGGTCAGCCACACAAACGAATGCTCCACATGCGGGTTTCACATGCCACCAACTCCACATTGACAGGCAACTTCAGCGCCACAGCCGTTTTCAGATAGCCCTCAATGCAAAGGCTCTAGACGCAAATATTGGTGTGAGAGCTAATTCAATCAAGGAAACACTGCATGTTGGTGAAGGGCATATTGAAGAAGGATCAGCCGAGTGGTTCTTGTGGGAGAACAACTCCATTTGGCTCACTAACTTCACACACCATCAGGCTTCCAAGCAGCTCTCAAGGAAACTCAGGTTTCACGCTCTATGTTTAGTGCCCTTTGAGTGCATTATCTAGGAATGAACCTGGTAGAGCATCCCACACAAACGAATGCTCCACATGCGGGTTTCACATGCCACCAACTCCACATTCACAGGCAACTTCAGCGCCACAGCCGTTTTCAGATAGCCCTCAATGCAAAGGCTCTAGACGCAAATATTGGTGTGAGAGCTAATTCAATCAAGGAAACACTGCATGTTGGTGAAGGGCATATTGAAGAAGGATCAGCCGAGTGGTTCTTGTGGGAGAACAACTCCATTTGGCTCACTAACTTCACACACCATCAGGCTTCCAAGCAGCTCTCAAGGAAACTCAGTTTTCACGCTCTATGTTTACTGCCCTTTGAGTGCATTATCTAGGAATGAACCTGGTAGAACTTGGTCATCCACACAAACGAATGCTCCACATGCGGGTTTCACATGCCACCAACTCTACATTCACACGCAACTTCAGCGCCACAGCCGTTTTCAGATAGCCCTCAAAGCAAAGGCTCTAGACGCAAATATTGGTTTGAGAGCTAATTCAATCAAGGAAACACTGCATGTTGGTGAAGGGCATATTGAAGAAGGATCAGCCGAGTGGTTCTTGTGGGAGAACAACTCCATTTGGCTCACTAACTTCACACACCATCAGGCTTCCAAGCAGCTCTCAAGGAAACTCAGTTTTCACACTCTATGCTTAGTGCCCTTTCTATGGCTAGGACTGAAATGAACCTGGTAGAGCATCCCACACAAACGAATGCTCCACATGCGGGTTTCACATGCCACCAACTCCACATTCACAGGCAACTTCAGCGCCACAGCCGTTTTCAGATAGCCCTCAATGCAAAGGCTCTAGACGCAAATATTGGTGTGAGAGCTAATTCAATCAAGGAAACACTGCATGTTGGTGAAGGGCATATTGAAGAAGGATCAGCCGAGTGGTTCTTGTGGGAGAACAACTCCATTTGGCTCACTAACTTCACACACCATCAGGCTTCCAAGCAGCTCTCAAGGAAACTCAGTTTTCACACTCTATGCTTAGTGCCCTTTGAGTGCATTATCTAGGAATGAACCTGGTAGAGCTTGGTCAGCCACACAAACGAATGCTCCACATGCGGGTTTCACATGCCACCAACTCCACATTGAGAGGCAACTTCAGCGCCACAGCCGTTTTCAGATAGCCCTCAATGCAAAGGCTCTAGACGCAAATATTGGTGTGAGAGCTAATTCAATCAAGGAAACACTGCATGTTGGTGAAGGGCATATTGAAGAAGGATCAGCCGAGTGGTTCTTGTGGGAGAACAACTCCATTTGGCTCACTAACTTCACACACCATCAGGCTTCCAAGCAGCTCTCAAGGAAACTCAGGTTTCACGCTCTATGTTTAGTGCCCTTTGAGTGCATTATCTAGGAATGAACCTGGTAGAGCATCCCACACAAACGAATGCTCCACATGCGGGTTTCACATGCCACCAACTCCACATTCACAGGCAACATCAGCGCCACAGCCGTTTTCAGATAGCCCTCAATGCAAAGGCTCTAGACGCAAATATTGGTGTGAGAGCTAATTCAATCAAGGAAACACTGCATGTTGGTGAAGGGCATATTGAAGAAGGATCAGCCGAGTGGTTCTTGTGGGAGAACAACTCCATTTGGCTCACTAACTTCACACACCATCAGGCTTCCAAGCAGCTCTCAAGGAAACTCAGTTTTCACGCTCTATGTTTACTGCCCTTTGAGTGCATTATCTAGGAATGAACCTGGTAGAACTTGGTCATCCACACAAACGAATGCTCCACATGCGGGTTTCACATGCCACCAACTCTACATTCACACGCAACTTCAGCGCCACAGCCGTTTTCAGATAGCCCTCAAAGCAAAGGCTCTAGACGCAAATATTGGTTTGAGAGCTAATTCAATCAAGGAAACACTGCATGTTGGTGAAGGGCATATTGAAGAAGGATCAGCCGAGTGGTTCTTGTGGGAGAACAACTCCATTTGGCTCACTAACTTCACACACCATCAGGCTTCCAAGCAGCTCTCAAGGAAACTCAGTTTTCACACTCTATGCTTAGTGCCCTTTGTATGGCTAGGACTGAAATGAACCTGGTAGAGCATCCCACACAAACGAATGCTCCACATGCGGGTTTCACATGCCACCAACTCCACATTCACAGGCAACTTCAGCGCCACAGCCGTTTTCAGATAGCCCTCAATGCAAAGGCTCTAGACGCAAATATTGGTGTGAGAGCTAATTCAATCAAGGAAACACTGCATGTTGGTGAAGGGCATATTGAAGAAGGATCAGCCGAGTGGTTCTTGTGGGAGAACAACTCCATTTGGCTCACTAACTTCACACACCATCAGGCTTCCAAGCAGCTCTCAAGGAAACTCAGTTTTCACACTCTATGCTTAGTGCCCTTTGTATGGCTAGGACTGAAATGAACCTGGCAGAGCATCCCACACAAACGAATGCTCCACATGCGGGTTTCACATGCCACCAACTCCACATTCACAGGCAACTTCAGCGCCACAGCCGTTTTCAGATAGCCCTCAATGCAAAGGCTCTAGACGCAAATATTGGTGTGAGAGCTAATTCAATCAAGGAAACACTGCATGTTGGTGAAGGGCATATTGAAGAAGGATCAGCCGAGTGGTTCTTGTGGGAGAACAACTCCATTTGGCTCACTAACTTCACACACCATCAGGCTTCCAAGCAGCTCTCAAGGAAACTGAGTTTTCACGCTCTATGTTTACTGCCCTTTGAGTGCATTATCTAGGAATGAACCTGGTAGAGCTTGGTCAGCCACACAAACGAATGCTCCACATGCGGGTTTCACATGCCACCAACTCCACATTCACAGGCAACTTCAGCGCCACAGCCGTTTTCAGATAGCTCTCAAAGCAAAGGCTCTAGACGCAAATATTGGTGTGAGAGCTAATTCAATCAAGGAAACACTGCATGTTGGTGAAGGGCATATTGAAGAAGGATCAGGAGAGTGGTTCTTGTGGGAGAACAACTCCATTTGGCTCACTAACTTCACACACCATCAGGCTTCCAAGCAGCTCTCAAGGAAACTCAGTTTTCACACTCTATGCTTAGTGCCCTTTGAGTGCATTATCTAGGAATGAACCTGGTAGAGCATACCACACAAACGAATGCTCCACATGCGCGTTTCACATGCCACCAACTCCACATTCACAGGCAACTTCAGCGCCACAGCCGTTTTCAGATAGCCCTCAATGCAAAGGCTCTAGACGCAAATATTGGTGTGAGAGCTAATTCAATCAAGCAAACACTGCATGTTGGTGAAGGGCATATTGAAGAAGGATCAGCCGAGTGGTTCTTGTGGGAGAACAACTCCATTTGGCTCAATAACTTCACACACCATCAGGCTTCCAAGCAGCTCTCAAGGAAACTCAGGTTTCACGCTCTATGTTTAGTGCCCTTTGAGTGCATTATCTAGGAATGAACCTGGTAGAGCATCCCACACAAACGAATGCTCCACATGCGGGTTTCACATGCCACCAACTCCACATTCACAGGCAACTTCAGCGCCACAGCCGTTTTCAGATAGCCCTCAATGCAAAGGCTCTAGACGCAAATATTGGTGTGAGAGCTAATTCAATCAAGGAAACACTGCATGTTGGTGAAGGGCATATTGAAGAAGGATCAGCCGAGTGGTTCTTGTGGGAGAACAACTCCATTTGGCTCACTAACTTCACACACCATCAGGCTTCCAAGCAGCTCTCAAGGAAACTCAGTTTTCACGCTCTATGTTTACTGCCCTTTGAGTGCATTATCTAGGAATGAACCTGGTAGAACTTGGTCATCCACACAAACGAATGCTCCACATGCGGGTTTCACATGCCACCAACTCTACATTCACACGCAACTTCAGCGCCACAGCCGTTTTCAGATAGCCCTCAAAGCAAAGGCTCTAGACGCAAATATTGGTTTGAGAGCTAATTCAATCAAGGAAACACTGCATGTTGGTGAAGGGCATATTGAAGAAGGATCAGCCGAGTGGTTCTTGTGGGAGAACAACTCCATTTGGCTCACTAACTTCACACACCATCAGGCTTCCAAGCAGCTCTCAAGGAAACTCAGTTTTCACACTCTATGCTTAGTGCCCTTTGTATGGCTAGGACTGAAATGAACCTGGTAGAGCATCCCACACAAACGAATGCTCCACATGCGGGTTTCACATGCCACCAACTCCACATTCACAGGCAACTTCAGCGCCACAGCCGTTTTCAGATAGCCCTCAATGCAAAGGCTCTAGACGCAAATATTGGTGTGAGAGCTAATTCAATCAAGGAAACACTGCATGTTGGTGAAGGGCATATTGAAGAAGGATCAGCCGAGTGGTTCTTGTGGGAGAACAACTCCATTTGGCTCACTAACTTCACACACCATCAGGCTTCCAAGCAGCTCTCAAGGAAACTGAGTTTTCACGCTCTATGTTTACTGCCCTTTGAGTGCATTATCTAGGAATGAACCTGGTAGAGCTTGGTCAGCAACACAAACGAATGCTCCACATGCGGGTTTCACATGCCACCAACTCCACATTGACAGGCAACTTCAGCGCCACAGCCGTTTTCAGATAGCTCTCAAAGCAAAGGCTCTAGACGCAAATATTGGTGTGAGAGCTAATTCAATCAAGGAAACACTGCATGTTGGTGAAGGGCATATTGAAGAAGGATCAGCCGAGTGGTTCTTGTGGGAGAACAACTCCATTTGGCTCACTAACTTCACACACCATCAGGCTTCCAAGCAGCTCTCAAGGAAACTCAGGTTTCACGCTCTATTTTTAGTGCCCTTTGAGTGCATTATCTAGGAATGAACCTGGTAGAGCTTGGTCAGCCACACAAACGAATGCTCCACATGCGGGTTTCACATGCCACCAACTCCACATTCACAGGCAACTTCAGCGCCACAGCCGTTTTCAGATAGCCCTCAATGCAAAGGCTCTAGACGCAAATATTGGTGTGAGAGCTAATTCAATCAAGGAAACACTGCATGTTGGTGAAGGGCATATTGAAGAAGGATCAGCCGAGTGGTTCTTGTGGGAGAACAACTCCATTTGGCTCACTAACTTCACACACCATCAGGCTTCCAAGCAGCTCTCAAGGAAACTCAGGTTTCACACTCTATTTTTAGTGCCCTTTGAGTGCATTATCTAGGAATGAACCTGTTAGAGCTTGGTCAGCCACACAAACGAATGCTCCACATGCGGGTTTCACATGCCACCACCTCCACATTCACAGGCAACTTCAGCGCCACAGCCGTTTTCAGATAGCCCTCAATGCAAAGGCTCTAGACGCAAATATTGGTGTGAGAGCTAATTCAATCAAGGAAACACTGCATGTTGGTGAAGGGCATATTGAAGAAGGATCATCCGAGTGGTTCTTGTGGGAGAACAACTCCATTTGGCTCACTAACTTCACACACCATCAGGCTTCCAAGCAGCTCTCAAGGAAACTCAGGTTTCACGCTCTATTTTTAGTGCCCTTTGAGTGCATTATCTAGGAATGAACCTGGTAGAGCTTGGTCAGCCACACAAACGAATGCTCCACATGCGGGTTTCACATGCCACCAACTCCACATTCACAGGCAACTTCAGCGCCACAGCCGTTTTCAGATAGCCCTCAATGCAAAGGCTCTAGACGCAAATATTGGTGTGAGAGCTAATTCAATCAAGGAAACACTGCATGTTGGTGAAGGGCATATTGAAGAAGGATCAGCCGAGTGGTTCTTGCGGGAGAACAACTCCATTTGGCTCACTAACTTCACACACCATCAGGCTTCCAAGCAGCTCTCAAGGAAACTCAGTTTTCACACTCTATGCTTAGTGCCCTTTGTATGGCTAGGACTGAAATGAACCTGGTAGAGCATCCCACACAAACGAATGCTCCACATGCGGGTTTCACGTGCCACCAACTCCACATTGACAGGCAACTTCAGCGCCACAGCCGTTTTCAGATAGCCCTCAATGCAAAGGCTCTAGACGCAAATATTGGTGTGAGAGCTAATTCAATCAAGGAAACACTGCATGTTGGTGAAGGGCATATTGAAGAAGGATCAGCCGAGTGGTTCTTGTGGGAGAACAACTCCATTTGGCTCACTAACTTCACACACCATCAGGCTTCCAAGCAGCTCTCAAGGAAACTCAGGTTTCACACTCTATGCTTAGTGCCCTTTGAGTGCCTAGGACTGAAAAGAAGCTTGGTGAGCATCCCACATAAACGAATGCTCCACATGCGGGTTTCACATGCCACCAACTCCACATTGACAGGCAACTTCAGCGCCACAGCCGTTTTCAGATAGCCCTCAATGCAAAGGCTCTAGACGCAAATATTGGTGTGAGAGCTAATTCAATCAAGGAAACACTGCATGTTGGTGAAGGGCATATTGAAGAAGGATCAGCCGAGTGGTTCTTGTGGGAGAACAACTCCATTTGGCTCACTAACTTCACACACCATCAGGCTTCCAAGCAGCTCTCAAGGAAACTCAGTTTTCACACTCTATGCTTAGTGCCCTATGAGTGCATTATCTAGGAATGAACCTGGTAGAGCATCCCACACAAACGAATGCTCCACATGCGGGTTTCACATGCCACCAACTCCACATTCACAGGCAACTTCAGCGCCACAGCCGTTTTCAGATAGCCCTCAATGCAAAGGCTCTAGACGCAAATATTGGTGTGAGAGCTAATTCAAAGAACGAAACACGGCATGTTGGTGAAGGGCATATTGAAGAAGGATCAGCCGAGTGGTTCTTGTAGGAGAACAACTCCATTTGGCTCACTAACTTCACACACCATCAGGCTTCCAAGCAGCTCTCAAGGAAACTCAGTTTTCACACTCTATGTTTAGTGCCCTATGAGTGCATTATCTAGGAATGAACCTGGTAGAGCATCCCACACAAACGAATGCTCCACATGCGGGTTTCACATGCCACCAACTCCACATTCACAGGCAACTTCAGCGCCACAGCCGTTTTCAGATAGCCCTCAATGCAAAGGCTCTAGACGCAAATATTGGTGTGAGAGCTAATTCAATCAAGGAAACACTGCATGTTGGTGAAGGGCATATTGAAGAAGGATCAGCCGAGTGGTTCTTGTGGGAGAACAACTCCATTTGGCTCACTAACTTCACACACCATCAGGCTTCCAAGCAGCTCTCAAGGAAACTCAGTTTTCACGCTCTATGTTTACTGCCCTTTGAGTGCATTATCTAGGAATGAACCTGGTAGAGCTTGGTCAGCCACACAAACGAATGCTCCACATGCGGGTTTCACATGCCACCAACTCCACATTCACAGGCAACTTCAGCGCCACAGCCGTTTTCAGATAGCCCTCAATGCAAAGGCTCTAGACGCAAATATTGGTGTGAGAGCTAATTCAATCAAGGAAACACTGCATGTTGGTGAAGGGCATATTGAAGAAGGATCAGCCGAGTGGTTCTTGTGGGAGAACAACTCCATTTGGCTCACTAACTTCACACACCATCAGGCTTCCAAGCAGCTCTCAAGGAAACTCAGGTTTCACGCTCTATGTTTAGTGCCCTTTGAGTGCATTATCTAGGAATGAACCTGGTAGAGCATCCCACACAAACGAATGCTCCACATGCGGGTTTCACATGCCACCAACTCTACATTCACAGGCAACTTCAGCGCCACAGCCGTTTTCAGATAGCCCTCAATGCAAAGGCTCTAGACGCAAATATTGGTGTGAGAGCTAATTCAATCAAGGAAACACTGCATGTTGGTTAAGGGCATATTGAAGAAGGATCAGCCGAGTGGTTCTTGTGGGAGAACAACTCCATTTGGCTCACTAACTTCACACACCATCAGGCTTCCAAGCAGCTCTCAAGGAAACTCAGTTTTCACACTCTATGCTTAGTGCCCTTTGAGTGCATTATCTAGGAATGAACCTGGTAGAGCATCCCACACAAACGAATGCTCCACATGCGGGTTTCACATGCCACCAACTCCACATTCACAGGCAACTTCAGCGCCACAGCCGTTTTCAGATAGCCCTCAATGCAAAGGCTCTAGACGCAAATATTGGTGTGAGAGTTAATTCAATCAAGGAAACACTGCATGTTGGTGAAGGGCATATTGAAGAAGGATCAGCCGAGTGGTTCTTGTGGGAGAACAACTCCATTTGGCTCACTAACTTCACACACCATCAGGCTTCCAAGCAGCTCTCAAGGAAACTCAGTTTTCACACTCTATGCTTAGTGCCCTATGAGTGCATTATCTAGGAATGAACCTGGTAGAGCATCCGACACAAACGAATGCTCCACATGCGGGTTTCACATGCCACCAACTCCACATTCACAGGCAACTTCAGCGCCACAGCCGTTTTCAGATAGCCCTCAATGCAAAGGCTCTAGACGCAAATATTGGTGTGAGAGCTAATTCAATCAAGGAAACACTGCATGTTGGTGAAGGGCATATTGAAGAAGGATCAGCCGAGTGGTTCTTGTGGGAGAACAACTCCATTTGGCTCACTAACTTTACACACCATCAGGCTTCCAAGCAGCTCTCAAGGAAACTCAGTTTTCACACTCTATGCTTAGTGCCCTTTGAGTGCCTAGGACTGAAAAGAAGCTTGGTGAGCATCCCACATAAACGAATGCTCCACATGCGGGTTTCACATGCCACCAACTCCACATTCACAGGCAACTTCAGCGCCACAGCCGTTTTCAGATAGCCCTCAATGCAAAGGCTCTAGACGCAAATATTGGTGTGAGAGCTAATTCAATCAAGGAAACACTGAATGTTGGTGAAGGGCATATTGAAGAAGGATCAGCCGAGTGGTTCTTGTGGGAGAACAACTCCATTTGGCTCACTAACTTCACACACCATCAGGCTTCCAAGCAGCTCTCAAGGAAACTCAGTTTTCACACTCTATGCTTAGTGCCCTTTGAGTGCATTATCTAGGAATGAACCTCGTAGAGCATCCCACACAAACGAATGCTCCACATGCGGGTTTCACATGCCACCAACTCTACATTCACAGGCAACTTCAGCGCCACAGCCGTTTTCAGATAGCCCTCAAAGCAAAGGCTCTAGACGCAAATATTGGTTTGAGAGCTAATTCAATCAAGGAAACACTGCATGTTGGTGAAGGGCATATTGAAGAAGGATCAGCCGAGTGGTTCTTGTGGGAGAACAACTCCATTTGGCTCACTAACTTCACACACCATCAGGCTTCCAAGCAGCTCTCAAGGAAACTCAGTTTTCACACTCTATGCTTAGTGCCCTTTGTATGGTTAGGACTGAAATGAACCTGGTAGAGCATCCCACACAAACGAATGCTCCACATGCGGGTTTCACATGCCACCAACTCCACATTGACAGGCAACTTCAGCGCCACAGCCGTTTTCAGATAGCAATCAATGCAAAGGCTCTAGACGCAAATATTGGTGTGAGAGCTAATTCAATCAAGGAAACACTGCATGTTGGTGAAGGGCATATTGAAGAAGGATCAGCCGAGTGGTTCTTGTGGGAGAACAACTCCATTTGGCTCACTAACTTCACACACCATCAGGCTTCCAAGCAGCTCTCAAGGAAACTCAGTTTTCACACTCTATGCTTAGTGCCCTTTGAGTGCATTATCTAGGAATGAACCTGGTAGAGCATCCACACAAACGAATGCTCCACATGCGGGTTTCACATGCCACCAACTCCACATTCACAGGCAACTTCAGCGCCACAGCCGTTTTCAGATAGCCCTCAATGCAAAGGCTCTAGAAACAAATATTGGTGTGAGAGCTAATTCAATGAAGGAAACACGGCATGTTGGTGAAGGGCATATTGAAGAAGGATCAGCCGAGTGGTTCTTGTGGGAGAACAACTCCATTTGGCTCACTAACTTCACACACCATCAGGCTTCCAAGCAGCTCTCAAGGAAACTCAGTTTTCACACTCTATGCTTAGTGCCCTTTGTATGGTTAGGACTGAAATGAACCTGGTAGAGCATCCCACACAAACGAATGCTCCACATGCGGGTTTCACATGCCACCAACTCCACATTGACAGGCAACTTCAGCGCCACAGCCGTTTTCAGATAGCCCTCAATGCAAAGGCTCTAGACGCAAATATTGGTGTGAGAGCTAATTCAATCAAGGAAACACTGCATGTTGGTGAAGGGCATATTGAAGAAGGATCAGCCGAGTGGTTCTTGTGGGAGAACAACTCCATTTGGCTCACTAACTTCACACACCATCAGGCTTCCAAGCAGCTCTCAAGGAAACTCAGTTTTCACACTCTATGCTTAGTGCCCTTTGAGTGCCTAGGAATGAAAAGAAGCTTGGTGAGCATCCCACATAAACGAATGCTCCACATGCGGGTTTCACATGCCACCAACTCCACATTGACAGGCAACTTCAGCGCCACAGCCGTTTTCAGATAGCCCTCAATGCAAAGGCTCTAGACGCAAATATTGGTGTGAGAGCTAATTCAATCAAGGAAACACTGCATGTTGGTGAAGGGCATATTGAGGAAGGATCAGCCGAGTGGTTCTTGTGGGAGAACAACTCCATTTGGCTCACTAACTTCACACACCATCAGGCTTCCAAGCAGCTCTCAAGGAAACTCAGTTTTCACACTCTATGCTTAGTGCCCTTTGAGTGCATTATCTAGGAATGAACCTGGTCGAGCATCCCACACAAACGAATGCTCCACATGCGGGTTTCACATGCCACCAACTCCACATTCACAGGCAACTTCAGCGCCACAGCGTTTTCAGATAGCCCTCAATGCAAAGGCTCTAGACGCAAATATTCGTGTGAGAGCTAATTCAATCAAGGAAACACTGCATGTTGGTGAAGGGCATATTGAAGAAGGATCAGCCGAGTGGTTCTTGTGGGAGAACAACTCCATTTGGCTCACTAACTTCACACACCATCAGGCTTCCAAGCAGCTCTCAAGGAAACTCAGTTTTCACACTCTATGCTTAGTGCCCTTTGAGTGCATTATCTAGGAATGAACCTGGTAGAGCATCCCACACAAACGAATGCTCCACATGCGGGTTTCACATGCCACCAACTCCACATTCACAGGCAACTTCAGCGCCACAGCCGTTTTCAGATAGCCCTCAATGCAAAGGCTCTAGAAACAAATATTGGTGTGAGAGCTAATTCAATGAAGGAAACACGGCATGTTGGTGAAGGGCATATTGAAGAAGGATCAGCCGAGTGGTTCTTGTGGGAGAACAACTCCATTTGGCTCACTAACTTCACACACCATCAGGCTTCCAAGCAGCTCTCAAGGAAACTCAGTTTTCACACTCTATGTTTAGTGTCCTATGAGTGCATTATCTAGGAATGAACCTGGTCGAGCATCCCACACAAACGAATGCTCCACATGCGGGTTTCACATGCCACCAACTCCACATTGACAGGCAACTTCAGCGCCACAGCCGTTTTCAGATAGCCCTCAATGCAAAGGCTCTAGACGCAAATATTGGTGTGAGAGCTAATTCAATCAAGGAAACACTGCATGTTGGTGAAGGGCATATTGAAGAAGGATCAGGGGAGTGGTTCTTGTGGGAGAACAACTCCATTTGGCTCACTAACTTCACACACCATCAGGCTTCCAAGCAGCTCTCAAGGAAACTCAGTTTTCACACTCTATGCTTAGTGCCCTTTGAGTGCCTAGGAATGAAAAGAAGCTTGGTGAGCATCCCACATAAAGGAATGCTCCACATGCGGGTTTCACATGCCACCAACTCCACATTCACAGGCAACTTCAGCGCCACAGCCGTTTTCAGATAGCCCTCAATGCAAAGGCTCTAGACGCAAATATTGGTGTGAGAGCTAATTCAATCAAGGAAACACTGCATGTTGGTGAAGGGCATATTGAAGAAGGATCAGCCGAGTGGTTCTTGTGGGAGAACAACTCCATTTGGCTCACTAACTTCACACACCATCAGGCTTCCAAGCAGCTCTCAAGGAAACTCAGTTTTCACACTCTATGCTTAGTGCCCTTTGAGTGCATTATCTAGGAATGAACCTGGTAGAGCATCCCACACAAACGAATGCTCCACATGCGGGTTTCACATGCCACCAACTCCACATTCACAGGCAACTTCAGCGCCACAGCCGTTTTCAGATAGCCCTCAATGCAAAGGCTCTAGACGCAAATATTGGTGTGAGAGTTAATTCAATCAAGGAAACACTGCATGTTGGTGAAGGGCATATTGAAGAAGGATCAGCCGAGTGGTTCTTGTGGGAGAACAACTCCATTTGGCTCACTAACTTCACACACCATCAGGCTTCCAAGCAGCTCTCAAGGAAACTCAGTTTTCACACTCTATGCTTAGTGCCCTATGAGTGCATTATCTAGGAATGAACCTGGTAGAGCATCCGACACAAACGAATGCTCCACATGCGGGTTTCACATGCCACCAACTCCACATTCACAGGCAACTTCAGCGCCACAGCCGTTTTCAGATAGCCCTCAATGCAAAGGCTCTAGACGCAAATATTGGTGTGAGAGCTAATTCAATCAAGGAAACACTGCATGTTGGTGAAGGGCATATTGAAGAAGGATCAGCCGAGTGGTTCTTGTGGGAGAACAACTCCATTTGGCTCACTAACTTTACACACCATCAGGCTTCCAAGCAGCTCTCAAGGAAACTCAGTTTTCACACTCTATGCTTAGTGCCCTTTGAGTGCCTAGGACTGAAAAGAAGCTTGGTGAGCATCCCACATAAACGAATGCTCCACATGCGGGTTTCACATGCCACCAACTCCACATTTCCACACAGGCAACTTCAGCGCCACAGCCGTTTTCAGATAGCCCTCAATGCAAAGGCTCTAGACGCAAATATTGGTGTGAGAGCTAATTCAATCAAGGAAACACTGAATGTTGGTGAAGGGCATATTGAAGAAGGATCAGCCGAGTGGTTCTTGTGGGAGAACAACTCCATTTGGCTCACTAACTTCACACACCATCAGGCTTCCAAGCAGCTCTCAAGGAAACTCAGTTTTCACACTCTATGCTTAGTGCCCTTTGAGTGCATTATCTAGGAATGAACCTCGTAGAGCATCCCACACAAACGAATGCTCCACATGCGGGTTTCACATGCCACCAACTCTACATTCACAGGCAACTTCAGCGCCACAGCCGTTTTCAGATAGCCCTCAAAGCAAAGGCTCTAGACGCAAATATTGGTTTGAGAGCTAATTCAATCAAGGAAACACTGCATGTTGGTGAAGGGCATATTGAAGAAGGATCAGCCGAGTGGTTCTTGTGGGAGAACAACTCCATTTGGCTCACTAACTTCACACACCATCAGGCTTCCAAGCAGCTCTCAAGGAAACTCAGTTTTCACACTCTATGCTTAGTGCCCTTTGTATGGTTAGGACTGAAATGAACCTGGTAGAGCATCCCACACAAACGAATGCTCCACATGCGGGTTTCACATGCCACCAACTCCACATTGACAGGCAACTTCAGCGCCACAGCCGTTTTCAGATAGCCCTCAATGCAAAGGCTCTAGACGCAAATATTGGTGTGAGAGCTAATTCAATCAAGGAAACACTGCATGTTGGTGAAGGGCATATTGAAGAAGGATCAGCCGAGTGGTTCTTGTGGGAGAACAACTCCATTTGGCTCACTAACTTCACACACCATCAGGCTTCCAAGCAGCTCTCAAGGAAACTCAGTTTTCACACTCTATGCTTAGTGCCCTATGAGTGCATTATCTAGGAATGAACCTGGTAGAGCATCCCACACAAACGAATGCTCCACATGCGGGTTTCACATGCCACCAACTCCACATTCACAGGCAACTTCAGCGCCACAGCCGTTTTCAGATAGCCCTCAATGCAAAGGCTCTAGAAACAAATATTGGTGTGAGAGCTAATTCAATGAAGGAAACACGGCATGTTGGTGAAGGGCATATTGAAGAAGGATCAGCCGAGTGGTTCTTA
>NW_026697881.1:0-46782 GCF_030435755.1 Ochotona princeps | reverse complement strand
TTGCAGAAGCTTCTGCTCCACCAGATCAGTAGTAATAGCAGGTCCTTTCAGTCAAGGTTGTCCACCTTTCCCATCTTGTAAGTTTACCGCTACCATCTCTGCCAAGAAAGCCGTCTCGTCCGCGCCAAGCCCCTGTATGTTGGAGTACTGTGTTGTAAGTATCTCTATAACATCTCGCCGGGGCGGACACAGTGCAGCTCTTGTGGAGCCGTACTGCACAAAGGAAACTGACCTTGTGTTTACTGCGGTTGTCCTTACTACGCTACTACTAATACTACTACTATTGCCCTGGAGTGGCAGTGTTACACAGATATTTCTAGTTCAACGTCTTACTGCCCGTTGTTGGTGCAAATCAAGTCTCCAGTATACATACGTATGTATGTATATATATATATATATATATATGGCAGTTGCTAGTACTTTGTATATGTGGGGGCGACAGTTGCGAACTATGCTGAGCCTTTGCTGCTCCTGTTGCTATCGCAGCGAAGTGGCTGATGTTCTGGCTGCTAATATCGCTGTTGCAGCAGAGTTGTGAATGTCCTTGCTGGTGCAACTGCTAAAGAGACTACCACTGTCGGCGTTGCACTGGCACAAACGCCGGCAGGTCACTGCGTCTCCAACTCTCTTTTGACCTGTACTTGCAGCGGCCTCCTCCTCCATGTTGGGCTGCTGTTGCTACTTACTGCTGTCAGTGCTGCTCCCAGCGCTATCACTGCGAATGGTACTGCTGCTGCTTCGTCTTCATTTCACAACGTGCTCCGCGGCTGCTTCTGCCGTTGCTACGCTAACTACTGCCTCAAACACTCAAACTGCAGCTGCTTATTAGGACACGATGGTTCTTTTTTTTTCTGCCGTTGTTATAGTAACTAGTGCGTCAACATGTTAAGCTGCAGTTGCTAATTACTGCAAAAAATGAAACTCTCTTCCCTTATTTCTTTGTGTGGTGGCAATATTCAAAATTTTCTTGCTTCTTGGATCCCGGGGCGTTACCAATAACGTTCCCCGCGTTTTTCCTGATATTTGCAGACGCTGGCGGCGCGTGCACGCTCATCCGCGCACACACACATACACAAACACATATATATGTGTATATATATATAGGGAACTCGCCTCCTGAATTTCCACAGTGTCATTGCGAGGAGCGATTGTATATGAATGCGCATCATTTGTCTTTTAATGTGTCTCGGGTGCGTCTACTATTACTGCCATTACCACTACTATTTAGGTCCCTATCTCACATAGTCATACACGCACACATACATAAGTATGTATGCATGGTATGTGTCTTTCAATAATGATATATATATATATATTATGCATACAATACCTATACATATATATATATCTAAGTGTGTGCGTATTTTTAGATGCATATACAAGCAGGCCATGGACACATTTCTACCTCTGAGTATCGAGTGTGCGGAGAGAATGTCTGGCTACGGCACTTTTTAGTGTGTTGTGCTAGTTCGATCTGCTCTCCCATATGTCCTCTCCTCTCTTTCTGTGCACATCTACGCCATCTTTACAAGTCACGCTGCTAAGAGGTGCCAGTAGGTGTTTCCTGGCCTTTCTCTATTACTTCCGAATCATTCTGTGTGTAGATGCATACATGTATATGTGTGAAAGCATACGTGCACACATCCGGAGAAAAACCGTGTAAGACACATAATACATGTACATATGTGTGTGTAGGTGTGTACGCATACGATATTTATATATATACGGGAAGCCCTCGTATAGGGTAGGTGAGAGGGGGCGCCTATTTGGATGTGAAGCTGCTTTGTGTATGATAGCGGTGGATGTCCGCTTGCAGTGGTGGTGTATACGATGGGCAGGACTGCTTCGCTCAAACTCCTCACGTTGCTCTGAAGGGTCCGTACAGTACAGTGAAGAGGGGGAAACACTAGACGTAAAACAACGAAGGCACTTGTTCGTATTCTTGATGGAGCCATTTTGGTATAATAATTTCTCGCGTAGATACATTTGTGTGTGTGCGAGGCTCGTTACTATGAGCGTATGCCTTCAGTTTCTGTGGCTACAGATGTTTTCTATCAAACAGATTTGTCTTGAACTGGTAGTGACTTATGTGTAAGTGATTGTGTCTACAAGTATCGTTCACTGACTGTGTCTGTCAGGATGTGTGGCTTTCACGTAAAGTGTGTAGGGATGCGCACCTACATGTATGTGTGGCTTCTCGTCGTCGCAGTGTGTCTGCATGTATATGTGGCTCCCACTACGAACAAGTGAGGCCTGTGCATGTGGTTTTCTGTGGCTTCTACTACAGTCAAACGAGGCTTTCGCGTGTATGTGTGGCTGTCTCCTCACAAAGAGGTGTGTGCGATCTCTGCGAATACGTGAGTAGGCCTGCATGAATAGTGCGTAGCTACCAACAGAACTTGAGTGTGTCTGCATGTGTGCGTGGCCCTTTCTCTACGTAAAAATGTATGCATATATATATATATATATATGGCTTTTTTCTTACGTAGATATGTCTGCATTTATGTGTGACTTCCTCCAAACACATGAGCACCTGCATTTGCATGTTTATGCTTGTCTTTCCTCATCACAGAAGTATATACATGTACATTTGTGTGGATCTCCACTGTAAATGTGTACGTGTGTGTATATGGGGGTGTGTTGTATAATTAAGTGTATGTGCATCTGGTGTCTGCATGCATCACAAGACAAGATTTTTCTTGATGACCAGGACACGATATAGAGTGGTTGCGTAGTGTTGCAGCGGACTGGTATTTGTAGAGTAGTGGTAACGTGAATTTAACGTGTTTTTCATTTAGAGTTGCCTCGGACGTCTTTGTCTGTGTCGTCTAAATATATACAACCGTCTGATGAGCCACACCCGTGTTGGTCTTTGGTGTGAGAGTGCTGCAGCAGGGCTCTCACTCTCCTTGCGCGTGAATGTGCGTCTACGTGCTGCTGCCACTCATCGTAACGTATTTGTATGCGGTGTTACCATCTGCTGTGGCTTGTGCTACTGCTGCTGCTGCTTTTCTGCGTGCAATGGCCCTGGGACGCACATGGCTCCAGTATATCAGACGTGCGTTTTGTACTGCAAGAAAAAAGAGAGTTGTGGTTGCCGTGGCTTCCTGTTGTGGTGGCTGGTCATACGTATTGCAATGACACGACAGTAAAAGTATATAAACATACATGCACATATAAATTACACCAACATCACACTAAATATATATATGTATGACCAGAGTGAAAGGATGATTTGTATAAATGCGTAGTTGCTGCAGTGACTAACTGTGTAACGCACTACTATTACTACTACTATTAGTAGTAGTACTAGTCGCTCGCGTTGCTGCTGCTGCTGCTACTGCCGCTGCCACTGCTGCTGCTGCTGCTCTCGACTCACTATCACGGCAGTAACACCTATACATCTCCATATGTTTTCACAGACGGAGTGTTGGAACGGCGTGTGCATTCGTGCTGCCGGTAGTATATGCTCTCTCTGTTCTTTGTCTGTCTATATATTGGTGCCTTTGTGCATGCATTGATAGATAAAGGGATACACATATATACATGTATATATGTATCGCTCGTTGTTGGGTGTGGTGACAGAGTCCGACACAGACACACAAACACAGATACATGTAGACACCTGCTGGTGCAGAGGCATGCTCTAGCCCTTTTTTACTGTGGAGTACCGCCTACTTAGCATCGCTGGCCGTGTCAGGAGCTTCTATGTATAGAGCGGTTGTACGCCCTTTGCACCAGCGCCGCACACATTGCGGGTGTTGGTCTTGTAGCAGCGCTTTGCAGTAGCCGTCTCTTCTGCCAACTATTTATGGGAGCCTCACTACGTATTTGTATGTAAGTCAGGAATGTGTGTGTGCGTGTGTGGGTAGGTAGGTGGGACGGTTGTTACTCCTGTTGCTGTTACGCAACTTCGTTATTTTGTGCTCTGCCTCTGCTCCAGTTTCTGCTGCTGTAAGTGCCTCTGCTGCTGGCTGCTGCTGTTGTTGGCTGCTGCTGCTTTTGTGGTGGAGCGGCTGCTCTTGCTGCTGCTGCTGCTGTGTTTGGCTGTCCCTGGTGGTACTGGTGGTGGCCGCAGTTATTGCTGTGTTTCGTGATTTACTTTGTTTTTCAAGCTGTATGGCGATAATGCTGCTGCGACTGTGTTACCACAGTGTGTGTATGGTAGCGTACGCTGTAGTAAGTGCAGTCACTGCGGCGTCGCCCTTCCTCCCCTTCTCGCTGAAGTACAGCAGGTCCAGTGTGTGCACCGTACACACAACCTAGAGACACAGTTACGTACACATACACACAACACCATATACACGTATTTATCTATGTAGAGGAAATGTGCTTGCTGGCAGTACAGTTGATATGGTGGGCTTCATGCTTTAATAAATACGTATATGTGTTGCGTCTACAATCTAATGGAGGTGGCGATATAATCTCTCACAGCTATGCATGATACGTAGTACTGGTGGTGGGGCTGCTGCTGCTGATGCTGCTGCTGTTTACGCTTTAGGGGGAATAGACAGTGGAGCTTCAGCATCTCTGTGAAAGCTAACAGAAATGGAGCACGAGGGAAATAGAAGCAGCAATGCTGCTTCGGCGGCAGCAGAGGAAAGAGCCAGCAGCACGAGCAGCAGCAGCAGCGGGAGCAATGCTGATTCTGGACATAATGCAGCCACAGTGGACGGCGGACCCTGTACTACTAACGACACTGCAGAAACGCAGAAAACCGAAAGCGAGTTGTTAAAGGAGAAGGCGAGCGAGGGCCTACGTGTGCTGATTGAACAGAAGCCTCCATCGACACCGGACGGTGCTCTTCTACAGCAACATGAAGAAAAACATGTTGAGTGTGCTCAGCTTCTTGAACATATGCAGCGCCTCCTCGTGAAACGGTTAGGTCTTGTTTCGTCGTTCTGCTAGTAGAAAAGTGTTGCTTCTCTTTCAGATATGACATATATATTTATATGTGTCTATATATGTATGTGTTGTATGGTTATTAAAGAGAGAGTACTGTTTCTCGTTTATATATATCTGTATATATATATATATATTATATGGTTGCTGAAGACAGAAAACGCTTCCTCATTCATATATATCTGTATACGTGTATTTCTTCATATATATATATTATATTGTTGCTGAAGACAGAGTTTTACGCTTCCTCATTCATATATGTATATATATATATATATGTATACGTGTATTTCTTCATATATACATATATATTAGATGGTTGCTGAAGACAAAGCACGCTTCCTCATTTATACGTATATATATATATTATATGGTTGCTGAAGACAAAGCACGCTTCCTCATATATATATATATGTACATATATATATATATGTGTACGTGTATTTCTTCATATATATATATATATATATATATTATATGGTTGCTGAAGAGAAAGCACGCTTTTATATATATATATATATATGTGTACGTTAATTTCTTATATATATATTATATGTTTGCTGAAGACAGAGTTTTACACTTCCTCATTCGAATATATATGTATGCGTGTATTATATCGTTGTCAGCGTTGCCGAAAAGAAAAGAAAGTGCTGTTGCTTATTCAAGTTATATATATATTTATGTAGCGTTTCTAAGACGAAGTGTACATTCTCATACGTACATATTATACGGTTGCTTGAAAGACAATGGGGTTTTGCAAGATGTGATTATGTACTGAGACTCAGTATGTGATTGAAAAATAGAAAAACCGAGACAAAACGTTTCTTCTACTTTGTAGATATTCACAGCACTCCACATGCAAGAAGTATAGTGAACTGCTTCTACGTTAATGCCAAACACACATACACACATAGCGGCTTTTGGTAAGAAAAAGAACCTTCGAATACTAGTATGGCTTCGATGCGAGAAGTATACTGAGAGCTGCCTCTGTGTGAATGTCGCACAAACACACACACAAACACCAGGTCTGAAAAGGAGTTTTTGAATATGAGCAGGGGTTCTCAGCGACGAGTATAATGAACGAAAACAGCCACTCAGAAAGCATATGAAAGTGCCTTTACATATATATATATATATATATATCGCCTTTTGAAGAGACATATATAAGACGACTTCCATCAAGTGAACAATTTCGAGCCAACGTTTACAAGTAGAAGTCTTCCGACCTCTTCCTAATGAAGTGCTGCGCAGATATATGTATGCATCATTTATGTGTGTTTCTTCTCTGTCTACATCTATCTTTCATAGCCCCATATATGTATTTATGTATATATATATTCTATAGTAAGCACCTGCTTTAGACGATGGAGAGTATTGAAGTCACCGCTGTTGACGTTTGGAGACTGCACAGCCTTCATAAGTAAGGGATGAGGCTTTTCCTCTTTTTTTCTTTTGGTGCGTGTTTCTGCAGACTCTACCACGAATTCACACTTGCATCGATGGCTTACCTCGCGCCGCTCGCGCTGTTAGAGACCAGCAGCAGCACCGTTGAGATGGCGAGCGACCGTGCAAATAGTGCAGGTCCACTAGCAGCTGCTGCTGCGCTCTCCTTCCCTCCCTTTCCTGCCGGCTACCCCACTTTCGCTCCATTTGAGCGTGTCACGTTTTTTCATCGGGTGATTGCGCCCTTGCGCCCAAAACTCGATTTACCCGCGTTCCTTCGCCTTCTCGCTGCTGTTTGTGAAGACCTCGGTAGGTTCTTTCACGAGTTGCCTGTACTTTCCGTGTCTTCTCTTTTACTCATGATGACGTTGTATTCACAAAGACAGTGAGACAGAGAAACGGAGGAAGAGAAATGGAGAGAACAAAGACGGTGCTATATATGTGTACCCCTAAGTCTTCTTTCTGCCTTGTGTTCGTCTTTGTGTCTCTCTCTTTTTCTGTATGTGTATATGTGTGTATATCTATATACGTATAGAAAAGTCGTATTATTTTTTTTTGCCAAAAAATATATATGTCACACTATGCCATACATGTGCTGCATATACATATATATAGTGACACTACTTTTTCTTTCTTTTCGAATGATTGTGAAATGTTGTATTCCTACAAGGTAGCTCTGAAGAAGATTTGTCTGTATGTGTGTTTGTGTATATTTATATATATGTATTCATATGTGCGTTCGTTTGAGAGATACTAGCAGTTTAATATGTTGTCGCCAAAGCTGCTGCGCAGCAGATATCGCACTGTAAATGTGAGGTTCTCTGCTACTGTACAAATGGAAGAAAAGAAGAAGGAGGAGGAGGATAACGACGACGACGAGGTGGCTGATGTTAGCTAGTGACCCTATATATGTATTTACATATGGTAGTACGCATACATATATATATATATATATATGTATATCCACAAATATATATATATTTATACGTATATCTATATATATGTTTGTATATAAATGTGTGTATTATATTGTTCAGTGCGTTCTAATGGGAAGGAATATCCGGTATGTACGTCTACAAGGGAGCTGTTACCACTAATACTACTACTACTACCACTACTACTACTACTATACCTTAATTATAGATGGGCTGCTGCTCAAGTGTTTGGAGGCGGCTGGTATTTCTGTAGTCACCCAAGTACATATGCGATAAGATGACGGTCTGACAGCTAAACTGTGTGGCAGTCGAGGGTGGTGTGTGGTTGAAAAATTTCAAATAAATATATTATTCCTCTTCTATGCATAAAGTGCAGATGGTTGCCTCTCAGACACATCAACACTCTCTTACGTACTCAAAATAGTCACACATATACATGTAAACAGAAACATCTATAACTATATATATCTCTCTGTTTATATATATATATATATGCGTGGGAAGAAAAGCGTATGGCACACATGGGAGGCATGAAGAAGTGTGTAGTAGCATGTTACGTAGTAAGACATATTACACTCGTGTTGCTGCTCGAAGAAGCAGCGAGGCGTCTCGTACGCACGACACTTCCGTTTTCAGCCTCTTACATACATATACAAATACATATACATACACATACATATATATTTATACACACATACGTACATACATGCATATATATGTATATACATGTATAGCTAGACATGCATGCATAGGCATACATACATATATATATATATATATATACATTGCTTGATGTTTGCCACTCCTACTAGTCTCCACTACTATTTCCTGCTACACATATAAAACTCTTGTGTTTTTCTGCCTGCAGATACCTGGTCGCTTTCTTGAACGTTATTTTATGTCTTATCGCATACAATTTCACGTCTGTTGTTGCGCATGTTGCCTGCCCCCCATTTACTGCTTCGTCTTCTGAATACGTCGCTCGTCATCTCTTTGCCTATCTCTCTTCTAACATCAGTTGAATGCGTATCTCTCCCCGTGTACTTTCTGTTTGCGTATATAAAATTCTCTTCCATAAGATCTGTCTACATATATGTATATTTCCTTTACTTGTTTACATAAATATTTCTCTCATAGTTATTTGCTTAAATATATCTCTCGTATCACATTTGCTTGCATATATATGTATATATATATATCCCCCTCTCCTATACCATTTGTTCGCATAAACACCTCTTGTATGCCATTTGTCTACACATCCTTCTTGTTACATTTGTTTGCATATCTCTCTGCATATACATTTTTCTTCTATGTGTTTGCATACATATGTATACCCACATATATATATATATATACATATACACATATATATCTCTTATTTATTTGCATATATTTCTTCCTCGTATAAGATTTGTTGGCATGTATATATATCTATCTCTCTCGTACCATTTGTTTGCATATCTCTCTTACACCATTTGTCTACATGTCGCTCTTAGAACAGTTGTCTGCATATTTCTCCGCTACTTTTTGTTTGCATTTCTATCTCTTACCAGTTCCCTGCACGACTCTGTTATACCCTTCGTCTTTCTATCTCTCTTACATGTCTCCGTCTCTCACTTTTACCAGTGCATCCTTCTCTTGTAACATAAGTGTGTACATCTAGCTACACATCAACCACAGAACTCTCGATCGTCTGTCTGCATATATCCGTTTCGTCTTGCCGAATATCTCCATTCTTTTTTTCTGTTTGCATAACTCTTGTTTTACCTGTCTGTACATCTCATTTTTCCATTTTTTTATGCATGTATTTGAATGCTCATCTGTTTATCTCTCTGCAGTCTTCACATGTCTTTATCATCTGATTGCCGCCGCCGGACGTCTCTTCTTCTCTTTGACTCCTGTCTGCACACATGTCATTTTACTAGATTTTTGCATGCCTCTTATTATATGTGAGGTATACCGACAAGATGCGTCCGTGATGCTCTGAATTAATAGTGCGCGGCGGCAACGCAAGGAGTATATATCGTTATCATCTGCTTGCAAATCTTCTTTTTCTGTGTGTGGAAGGAATTCTCTGATACTTTGTCCACAGGATGTATGGGCATATTATTGTGACTCTGGTTTTGTGTGTGTGTGCGCATGCTTCTCTAGTGTGTTTTTATTGTCTGTGCATAGCTGTCACTTGTTTTGTTGTTTGTGTTTGGTGCAGAACCGGTGGACGCACTAGTATTTTTATATGCACATCGTCTGCTGCAAACAAGCGGAGGAGATGGCAGACAGCAGCAAAGCAGTGGCGCTGCCTCAGGAGGCAGCAGCAGCAGTAGTAGTGGAAGTACTGCGAGGAGCTCATCGTCACGATATTCTGGAGGCACTACTAGTAGTAGTAATAGTAGTAGTGGCAATACGACTAGCCAAAGAGCAACAGGAGGTGGATCTGCAGCAGAAGGGAGTGGGGGTTCTCGTGCTGCTGGTGGTGGTAGTAGTGGTACTACAACTGGTGCTACTGCAAGCAGCATCCCTTGCAGGTGCAGCAAGTGCGTTAGAAGCAGAGTTGCTATTCAGATCATGTGAAAGCTATCATTATTCTCGCTACGACCACTTAACCGAGAGCGAAGAAATTCTCGAAGACCTTAAGAAGAAACTCTCCGTTACCATGGGTGTCAGTCCTGTTGCCCAGGCTGCCTTCCATCGTGCAGCTGCTACACTCGCTAAGGTGCGTCTTCTCTCCATATATATTAGTAATAGCATATATATATATATATATATATACTACTGTGGTACATATACTAACATAGCATATGCTATACAAGTACTCATAATATATATTCTGTATATTCATATCAATAAAATAGAGTAGGAGAAGAGCTCGTGTTGCTGTCAGCCCCATATGAGTAAGGGTGTCAGTAGTACGACTGCCACATGTAGTATTGATGTAATCTTCTTTATAAACTCACGTATGACGCGTAACTGTGTGGAGTGAGATAGAGAGAGAGATAGGGAGAAAGAAAGGGAGAGAGAGGAAGAAACAAAGCGAGAGAGAGATAGAGTAAGAAAGATAGAGATATGCTACAGAAGAGGCAGGCGCAACACCGCTACTGTCACCCCCCCCTCACTGTGTATAAAAATGAAAAAGAGGAGGGGAAAGGGAGAAAAGATAAAGAAGAAGGAGAAGCAGTAGCAGTAGCCATGTTAACAACTCGCCCAAAGCGACAGCAAAACGGCATCAGATAAAGCGAATACAAATGAGTTCATGCGTTTGTGAATTTGTTGTGGAAGAGAGAGAATTGCTTGTCACGAAAAAGTAGCTGCAGTAATACGGCCTGGGGAATGCCGGGGGTAGCGACAGTGTCCACAGACTATTCTAACTATGTCTGGATTTGCTGTTGCTCCTTCACTTGGTGCTTCTCTCATATATGCTGCTGGTCTCCTTTCTATACCTACGTCCTGTGTTCTGTATAGACGTACTCCTTGTGCTTGCTGTATGTACGTTGCTGTTAGTAATGTTGCAGTAGCAACTGCATTCTGTACTGCGGCCCACGTACTTTTGCAGTTCTTCTCTATACGCATGTGCTCTTGTATGTGGAGCCCCTACGCGTTGTGGAATCTTCTGCTGCTCTTACACACCGGTTCCTGCTTTCTTCCACTCGATTGTTGCTCTCTCTTCTCCTTTCCAGGTCCCTCAGTGTTTCTCTGCTGGTTCAGTACTCGGTGCTGCTCTGCATGTTGTCATTACTGTTGCAGCTGCTGCTGCTGCTTCCGCAGTGGGTGCTTCCCTCCCCCCGAGTCGGCGACGAGGTCCCGTCGCCCTGTAGCGGGGACACACGCGTGCGCTTGACTCGTTGCAGGTCTTACTGCTCTTCGGACGCTGTTGTACACAAGTTGTGTTTCTTTTTCACGCTTTTCATTCTGTGTGTCTCTTCTGCTGTCTGTCTCTTTGTTCGAGTCTCAGTTTTCGTCTTTTTCTCCTTCTCCTTTGCTGCATGTGCACTTCAGGCACAGGACAAGTATGCCGATTTTTACCACCAGGCAATGATGTTTCTGGCCTACACACCTGCAGGTATGATATCGACAGCGACATGTACATCCGACGCACACGTGCATGGGCGCATGAACCATCATTTCCGTAGGTCTGCTCTTGTACGCGCCTGTGGCAGAAAGGTTGTAGTATGAGCCTCGTACATACGTATGTGTGTAATGAGAGACATATTACATATATATATATATATATATATATATGCATATATATATACATACATATATCTTTCCTCCTCGTACGGAGAAGTGCATGGCAGTGATTGCAAACGGTGATACGACGTGCTGTCTACACTGGGATATCTACAGTCACAACACATATAGAGACATTCACAATGAAAATGGACACATTCACAAAAGCAGCACGTCTAGATACACTCACGACAACAGCACGTATATTTATATGAGATAATACTACGTAGTGGCGTGGAGATGGCAGCACGTATATTCATCTGCGATGAAACTACGTAGTAACGTGGAGATGGGGTGCCGGTGTATTCGTATGTAGTAATACTACGTCGTAACGTGGAGATGCGCAGCATTTAGATTGGTGTATGCTGATAGTACGTATCGCATAGTTGCGTGTATATGTAAGCGATATGGAAGTTTCTCGTTTGGGGAGAGATGCGGTCAAGTGAAGAGGGGCACAGAGAGAGTTTTCTACAAACTGATGGTAAAAAATGTCAGCCTTGCCGCACTGGGCTCTATTTTTGGGGCGTGGCTTTCACGGCCTGAACATGCGTGAAAAACGAACTATTGATAAGTTGTGCTTTCTGCCGCCGTCTCAAGAAATAGAGAAAGAAAGTCGGACAGAGACAGAGGCAGAGAGAGCGCAGAGACATCGAAAGAGAGAGAGAGCGATAGATAAAGCACAGACACAGCGAGAGAAAGGGAGAGAGAGAGATGAAGAAAAACAAAACGACGAGTGACTCTACGCACGGTATCATCGGCAAACATGGAGTGTTGCTAGTCTATGCGGTATGTGGATTTGTGTGAGTGTTGCTGCAGCTGCTGCTATTCTCGATACGCTTTGTACGCAGCTAGCATTCAGAGGGCATATGTGTGTGTGTGAGGGTGGGCTCTCCTGTGACTGCTGCTGCTGCTGATAATGTGTGTGTGTGGGAGTGCTCCCTGCTGTTGCTGCTGCTCCTGCCGTTTTCTCTAGTATGCTGTTTCATACAGCCACCGTCCACAGTGTGTGTGTAAGGGTCGTCTCTGCTGTGGGTGCTGCTGCTGCTGAGTGTGTATGTGTGTGTGTTTATGTGCGTGTGGGTGCTCTCTGCTGTTGCTGCTCGTACTGCTTCTTCTAATGTTCTTTTCTATACAACTAGCGTCCACAGCGTTGTAAGTAAATGTGTATGTGTGTGAGGATGGTCTTTCCTGTTGCAGCTGCTGCTTCGTTTTCTCACACCCTTCATATACAAGTGGACTCCCGAGTGTGTGTAACTGTGTAAGTGTGTCTGTGCTTGTGTGAGGGTAGTCCGTGATGGTGATGGTGGTGGTGCTTTTCCTTCTCCTTCCTCTTTTGCCACCCCGTATTATACACAGCTAGCACCCAGAGTGTGAGAGTGAGAGTGGTCTCTGCTGTTGCCGCTGCTTTTTCTCATATTTTTTGCACACAGCCAGCATTCCCGAAAATGAACGGGTTGGTCTCGCGTATGAAGTGGCAATCGCAGCTCTTGTTGCTCCGGACATTTTCAATTTTGGGGAGCTCGTAAGTCAATCTTTACACACACACACACACACACATACACACATGTACATACGCACATAAACACACATATTGACGCATATAGGCGTCTACAGTTTTATAGGAGTTGGCAATTCGCATCTCATGACATGTATACTCCTACTCAGTGTACTGACCCTGTCTCTGTCTTCATTTGTCTCTATATTTGTATGTTTGTATCTCTGTGCGTATACGTATGCATATGTGTGTGTGTGTGTGCAATTGCCTTAGTGTGTGCACTTGTAAGTGTGCATGCATGCGTAGTGTGGTGTGTATCGGGTCTCTATGCAGGCCTGGGGGAGGGCGGGGTGTCTCTTTTATGTCGCGAAGGACGCCTTTTTAAAACGTCTTTTCACATACATGTCGTAGAGCACTTTTTTTTTCTGTGCGGTCTACGTGGTATTTGTATGGAAGAAAATGCCTCTAGAACCCGAGTCTTTGTGCGTGGTGCACCGGATATGTAACGGTGTCTGTCTGGCGTACGATTCCGGTAGGAGGTTTATTATGTCTGCACCATCGCCCTTACTAATGATGAAATTATCAATATGATTATGCATGAAAAGAAGCGCAGAGACTACCGAACACACTCCTGCAGAGAAAAAGAATGAAAGCGTGTGTATCCATAGATCTTCCTTTCAAACGGTGGTGGCTTCACAGAAAGAGCAGGACGAGGAGAAGGAGAAAAAGGGAAGTCACTCACACATACTCACGTTGGCAGACAATGACACTAGTGTGTGTGCGTGGTTTTCCTCAGGGAGGGTTTAACATTTTTGCAAAGAGAAAGAGTATGATATGATTGTATCAGGGGTTCGGAAATACGCAGACAAAATTAGGATGCACATGTCATTATTAATAGCACTCGCTCAACAGTTCTGCAGAAGTTTAGTACAGTATATCATTTCTGCTCGCCGCTTTAAAAGAGAACTCGACAGCCATGCGGAGGGAGAAATGATACGATTGTGTGCGTGTGTGTGTGCGCATGGAGGTTTTCCGAAAAGAAAGCGGGTACACAGAAAAGTAAAAGAGAAACTGATACACACAACACGCAGAAGAAGCATCAGTACTGACTTATGAAGGTGGGTGTGTGATCAAATGTCAGTGTACGGGTCATGAGACTGAGACGCAGAAATCAGATTGTGGGTATGAACAGGAGAAACTAGCATTATATATACATATATATATATATATGTATATATATATATATATATATGTATACATACAGGCAGCAGACATAGGAATAGGAGGGCATGGGTAGGATGTGAGCAGCAAGGTAGAGAGGAGGGTCATAGCTATCTACATATATATATATATATATTTATGCTTATGTATGTATATATAGCCGACAAGCAGAAAACGATCTGCGGGAGTACGCAGGAGAGAAAAGCAGTTTCAATACAGGCACACACACACACATGTACACACACATACACGCCAAAATGTCGATAGTGCAGGTTTGTGACTACATGAGCACAAGTTTGAGAGTAATGATACTGAGGAGCTCCCTCGCGGGGAGAATATCGTAAAAGTAAGAATAAGAAAAGGACAGTCGAACACAAACATATATATATATATATGCAAAAGTACTGATGTGTCTGAAGATGCGCTGGTGTATGAGCACGAGGTCGAGAGAAATACGATTATGAAGAAGTGCCACGCAAAACAAGTATTGTGGGCTCATTGAGTATTATAACAGAGAGTTTGAAACACAAACACATATACGCAAAAATATATATATATCAAAGGTGTGCTTTTTCTGTATGTGGTGTTTGTCGTGATACTAGCTTCAAATTTTCAGGTTGAGTGCACATACACGTATATGCGCAAAAATATCGGTATGGGGGTATGCAGCGCTTGTATGTGAGGTTTTTGCTGTTATACATTCAGCTCCAGTATATAAAGTAACATATACAAACACATATTTACGCGAAAGTATCGATGTATATATATATGTATATGTATGAAGGTTTGTTGCGCTTCTATATAAATAGTTTTTGTTCCTCTAGTTTGAGCTCCACAATACAGAGTTGAATACACAAGCACATACACATATACGCAATAACGACCATATATATATTTAAGTATGTTGCGCTTCTGGATGAGGTGTTTGCATGTAACCTCTACGTTACAGAGTATACATGTGAACACACATACACATACACACGCAGGCATAACCTTATACAATAATATATATATATATATATATATATGGAAGTCTGTTTTTTCATTGCGTTTTGTTGTTACGTTTTCAGCTTCAGCAGGCATTGGTAATTTCTTCTTTGCAACTACCGGAACATCGGTGGCTGTATGACCTCGTGGACGCATTTCACTGCGGGTCAATGGCGAAATATGACGATACTTGCAATCGCTTTGGGCATCAAATACAATCTACTGTAAGAGTTTTGCAGTAATATGGCAGTACATTCTACTGTTAAGAGTACTGCAGTAGTATGGCAGTAGTATTGCACTAGTACGGCAGTAGTATGGCAGTATTATGGCAGTAGTATAAGCAGCACTCACCCCTATGAAAATAATAATACGTGTATAACAGTAGGCTGCTGTTATAACTGGGATAGTAGGACATTTTAAATTTGCTTTCATGACGGCCTTTGTTTGCTGTAGCTGTCTTCTCAAAATGAATTTCATTCAGTCTCGTTCGTCTGATGCAGCACGTGTCAACACAGTACACAAATGTACGTGTCTATCTCCACGCATATACATATATGCATACTGCGATATGTATATGTATACTGTCATACATATGCTTACTCCGAAAGGTATACGCTCACTGCAATACATGTATACATATGTACTTAATGCTATAGATATTTGTATTTGCTTCTTGCGATATATATGTATATAAGCTTAGTGCTATAAATATGCTTTCTGCTATAGATATATATATATATATATATGCGTACTGCTGTGAACATATGACAAGTACGTGTTGTTCGTCACAACTAGCACTGCTAGCAAGAGCAGTAGTAGGTTCTACTCTAAAGTCTCTTTCAAGGATAGGTATTCTTCACAAAGCGAGTGTTTGCGTCAATCTATGTACCTAAAAAGCGTGTACATGCATGGTTGATGACCTCCTCTTGCTTCCTCTGTGTAATGAATAGGCGTTGGCTGCACACATGCCTGCTCTAAGACGGAAGATCTCCATATCGGCATTGCTGCGCTTGGCTTTCACGCATTCAGCAGCAGGAGCAGCTACAGCCGCAACAGCAGCAGAAGGGCCTGACAGCAGCAACCCCCTGTGTGCTGTGGAGAATAATACTACCAGAACAGCAGGCTCAGACTTGAAGCCCATGGCAGCTCGTAGTCTGAGTTTTCAGGCAGTCGCAAGTACATGCAAAGTAGCACTTGACGAAGTGGAGTTGTTAGTAATGAGCGCTATGAGCAAACAACTACTTCGTGGCTCTATAGATCAAGTCAACAGAGAAGTTAATATATCTTGGGTCAGACCTGCGCTTCTTCTTGATGAAACAGGGTAAGTCTCCACTGCTTTAAATGTGATATAATATATATAGAGTTCTACAGTCATATACACACGTCAGTCAACGTAGAACATGTAATATCTGTTGTTGCTTCATGCACCTACAGAAACATATATCTACATATATATATATATACATACATGAATATATATATATATATATGTAGGTATTATATATATATGTATATACATGCATACACATACATATGTACATGAATATCAATATATGTATATGTAGGTGGACTGAAGGTACATTCAGTATGCATAATGGAAAAGGCTCACAGACGAATGGAAGACTATTTGCAGAATGGTCTTGTGTGCGTTCGCCTTAACTTATGTGCTGATCAAGATAGACTAGCGAGAATATATATATATATATATGGGTTGATAGTGCTGGCGCATTATGACGTGTGAGGCTAGGTGCTATCTACTTGTATATACATATATATATATATATATATATATATATATATATATGGTGTTTTCCGGGCGTTCGTTGTGTCTAGTATGCGCACGCAGAACGTTTGTGAACAATGCTAGATAAACCAAAGAGATTATCCTTGCGTGATGACTAGCCAGCTAGTGGAGGACACCCTATATATAGCACTCATATGTCTTGGTGTGGTGGGTGTGGTACAGCCCTTTACGCGTGAGACGTTAGCATTTGTCTTGTGCTTTCAGTAAACATGGGAGACATCCATAGACATGCTTGTATGACAGTACTACTGCTACTACTACCAAGATGTTTCGGTTTTGCGTCATATTCGTTGCTGTGTGCGTCATCACCTGCTTGTTGCTTCGTGTCTATTCACGTATATATATGTATATATACTTGTGTACGCGTCTATGTTAGACATGATGACGTA
The DNA here is from genome assembly GCF_030435755.1 of Ochotona princeps. Lineage (NCBI taxonomy): Eukaryota > Metazoa > Chordata > Mammalia > Lagomorpha > Ochotonidae > Ochotona > Ochotona princeps. The sequence continues at coordinate 29,382 of NW_026697881.1, read as the reverse complement.
TGTACGAATACGCGGGGAAAACGTTAGATATGGACGACGGTAGACGGCGCTGTTGGGCAGTACACACACGTATAAATATATACAAGAGAAAGAGATAGATACGGTGATTTCTCTGTGTATCGTATCTGACGTGTACATGTATGTGGTGGCGTCAACTACTGTAGTGCATACGTGCCTGCGGAATGGTAGAGAATATACGTGTGTGTGGAAAAACACATGTGCTCGTATCTATCAGTGTGTATATGTAATCTGTCACATGACAAGAGCTCACGTGTATTATGTACATGTGTCTGTCTCTGTCTCTGTCTCTGTGTGTGTTTGTGCGGTTGTATGTGTCTTCCTCGCTTCTCACAGGATGGCGTGTCTGCAAGAACGACTCCTGCGCTGGGTGGCAAGTGCACAGCAACTTCATCAGCATTTACAAGGTCAAACAGCGGAATTGCTTGGGTCTTGAGAAGAGGGCGTTGATGTATGCGTAAATACTTGGAGCACGCGTTTCTCTTTTTATATCACTACTCCTGCTAATCTGAGTCTATTTATATACATACAGTCGGAGGCTTTGAATTCTCTCTCGGCTGTGTGCATGCGTGACTACGCGCTTCGGGCCTGCTGCCCCCCAAAGAGACCCGCGAATACAAAGAAAGACGCTTCTCGGGTCAAATAGGAATTTGGCAGCTTCTATACGTCTTGCTACACATCCTTCCATCATTGTATATATGTGTGTTTGCACTGGCGCTAGTTTTGCGGCAAACACGCGCACACACACACACGGCGCAGATGTAGAGGGAGACGTATACACTCAATACACATTCACATGAAGACACAACTGGTAGAAGCATCTCAACTACGTCTTGATGTTTTTGCAATACTCACAACATCGCATGTGTGGGTCGTCTGTTTTGTATGATAGAGTGGCCAAAAGGTGCTGCGTATGGCAGGTGAAACAACGCAGAGTATATCCATGCCCGCCAGCGTGGGCGCGTTTGCTATGCTGTGGCGCACCACCACGTAAATGCGAATAGTAAGGACGACGCACATGGTCCTCGGTAACCGCGCGTGGCGATGACGAGACGACATACAAACACGTGGCTCTCGAACAGAGAGAAAAGTAAACGCACAAACCTTTTCGTTTACGAAGCGTCCACGGCATTTGGAACCTAGGCAAAAAAAAACATTGTGGATACTCCTCAATAAGCAGCATATGCAGCGCCCCAAGCCCCGGCTATGATCTCGTGCTTGAGAGAGTGTGTACCCATTGTGACTTCTGCGGCTGCAGGGCGCCTTCACTTCCCTTGTCAAAAAGGCGGGATACTCGAGAACATATACACTTCTGTGCATATGTAGCTACACCAGCGTTTTAGCCTGCACTGGTTTATTCTATAGATGCTAGGTATCTCTGGTGTAGTTTGCTTACTTGACGAAGACTCGTAGGGAATGTACATGTACATAGGGGGCCTGGAAGACGTAATTGTCCCGGATATTTTAAGGCTGTTTCCTGCTTATGTGGGGACATGTGTGACGTTCTCGTGTTTATACGCACGTGGATTATACGCCACTTGGAAACAACGGCGTGTGTTTGCATATATATGCATGAGCTAAGCGTACAGCAAACAACCTATGCACGGAAGTCAGCCTCGTATCTTGTGAGTATCTATCTAGGAATATGTGACCACTCACAACGAGCGCAGAGATGTTCGAATGGGTTCGGATGGCTCATGGTGACACACCGGTGTTTAAAACATTGAAGAGCAAAAGAGACGAACGCTCGATCGTTGAGGAAGAAAATGGACGCTCTAAGTCTTGACAATCCAGGATATAGGAGAATGCACATCTTTCACTAGCGCCCGGAGTGCTGAAATATAGGGCGAACTGATGCTACTCAGGCATATAGTCGTTTGTAAGAGTAGCAGTGAGGACGTCGGGTCGTACACATAGCCCAATAGCGCGCAAGTCGAACACGAGCACTTCTTGCGGCACACTAGAACGTGCTGCCTTGCTGCTTCCACGTGAAGTCACAGCAATGAAGGTTGAGTCCTATCTACAGCGGACACCGGTGTTGTAACGAGAGGCACGAGTCCGCCGTAATTGTGGACATAACGAGTGGGGCATCAGTAGATGCGAGTGTACCGAATCTCGTGGCATCGCCCCGTTGCTGGCCCAAGCTGAACATTGGAATGGTGACTGCTCGCGCAGCTGTGTATCAGAGCTACACATCGTGTAAGATGGCACGCAAGAGTTGTAGCTTCCATGCTGTTGCACTCAGTGATGTTTTTAAAAATTGCTAACTGGACTTCGGCCACGTGCGCCACAAAAGGTAACTTTACTGCGGCCTGCGAGCGTTTGGCTCTTGAAACATGCATGTAGTTTTGTCAAGCTCTTTCATGCTAGCTGCTGCACGGGCAAATGCATCTCACTTTCATGATAGATACGCGTACACGCAGAACGTTCCCCCACAGCGTAGAGAGCCAGTACCTACGACGCACGGCGTTTCACACACTGCAGTGCGATAAGTCTAGGAGAAACGACCATCAGCTTTACGTGGAAGACTTATCATTATGTCAGCCCCAGACATACGTGGAGAGCTTTGATTTTCAGAGCTGGAGCATCACCTGCGCAAATATCCACTGTTGACACGCGAAGAACGCGAAGACCGTCTTCTTCCGAATATTGGTGTTAGCCTTGATAGAATCTGATACTGTTGACGCCTCACGGGCAGCAGCATACGAGTCGTTGAGAGCCATACTTCACAAGAGCAGGCACGCAAACTGCGCGAGCAACATATCGTGAGGAAGTTGCAAAAATTTGAACGAAACGCTCTCGTATCACAGTCCAGTCGGCACCCACGAGAGCGTCTACGCTGTTTGACTGCGGTTCGGAGTGCATAGTAGCGGCTTCCCGCTTACAAAGATAGTGACGGAGGAACACTCATGTTCGCATATGCCTTTTGCTGTTTATGCGTATTGATACTCATTTGAATATACGTACATACACGCACAAACGGATGGTGACAGCAGTTATCATTATTTGTCACTCACGTTATCAAGGCAGACTGGCAGAATAGCCGCTACTGTCTCTTCCAGTGTGTATATGTATGTATATGTATATATATGTTTCCCCTGTACGCATCGTTTTAACTGATGCAGGTGTGTTCTGTACCTTCCGCGAGGTGGAACTGCTATAGCTTTGCAGCGCTGTTGTATATTGGTGCATGTATAGACCGCGAAAGCGCTTATCTTCCCACCCGCCCCTTCCCCCCATCTGACGTGGGGACTACGTACATTACATCAGGGCAGGGATACCAGTACTTTCCTGGCTAATTGTTCCGGCACAACAGTGCCTTCATACTGTGTTCTCTCTTTGATTACTCGAAAGCAGGGGCGCTCCTAGATCCTCCGTCGCGGAGAGGACGACCAGAAACAATCGCGTTGCCTTTTTTGTACCTCCAAGCCACTGTCGTGGAAGACAACACAGTCCTTCAGCGTTTGTTCAGATGTGTTCGCCAAGCTCCGTTGTGCATGGGAGGGCGCTGTATCAAAATCTTAGAATGCACGCTTAGCGCTCTCGTAGCGGTGGAGAGGGATGTGATGCTTGATAGATAAAGCACACCGACGTGTCTAGAACACACCTAAGTGTTTAATGCATTGCGTGCAGCCACCAAATCAGCTGGCGCCGCGGTCTCTGCGCGCCTCTTCGTGTGGATCTACTGCAAACTCTGTTTGCGCAGAACGACGCTCGCTTTCAGGCAGGCGGGCGCCCTAAATGGTGCCTCAATTGTGTGACTTTCGCCTTGTTAACTGTAAATAGCTGCCTCCTTTTTTTGCAACACTGATATGTTGGCTATGATGCCAAGGTAACCTTGCTCGCCTGATCTTCCTCGATGGACCAGCGCTCAGCACCTATCCGCCTAGCAAGTTCAATCCGATTTCTACGCGACAGTTTACGGGCTGGCGCCGTACTGCGCGATGGCAATATTTCAGAAATTTGTTGAGCGGCCCGGACATGCCATGCATGCAAACACCCACACATACGTACACACAAGTACGAATTGGGCAGCACTGCGCACATCACACAGTGCCGTACGCGCACATCGTCATGAGCATGTGGCAAGCTTCTATATCGACGTGTCCCGCAGCAGACTCTCGTTGCCAAGGTACACGTATATGTCGCGGTTACAGCGGATTTGCCAATGAGCACGTCAAACAAACACCTGGTACATAAAAAAAATTGAAGCTCATCAGCCTGGAGTAGTCGCACGAGAATTAGTCTGCGCCGTTGGAATACACCGTATCCGGTAGACTGTGGAGGGCACTCCTTTTATTATTGGCCTGAAAGCCTTACGTCATGCACTAGACCAATCCTTCAGAAAAAAATAAAGTAACGGACGCATGTCTTCCTAAATCCTATACAGGTCCGTTTCTAGCTCCTTTTCACCTGTAGATCTTCTGGCTAGTGTGTATGAAGGCGGAGTTGTGCCTGAGAGGCATGGGCCCCATGAGATTCTTCAGATTAAACCAGAGACGAATGCCTTTGTAGGCGCACCGCCATTTGCCGAACACTTCAATTCGTTGAAGACTTCCACGTCCTTCCACAGAAGCTCTCGCCCCCATGCAGCGGCCCACGCACCCTCCACGTATCATCTCATCGGTACACGTAATATAATCGACAGGTTAAAATTAAACTTAACTAAATAGAGAACAGGAGAGGTAGGCTCGGAAAGAAGTTAGCACGAGAGGCAGGCATGTCCCCTCAACGCGGATGAGGGACGGCTCCCTATTCACATTCGTCGACTGCGTGAGTCACGTGGGGATTTGAAGTCTCATCAGCGAGCGCTCGTTCCCATGCACCACCAATTGAGTTGCGCGCACTACTTCAAAGACATTTTTTCCTCGGAAGGATTGAATGTCGGGCTCGGTCAGGTCCTGTCTTTCTCGGAATACGTGCGTATGCAGGCGTCTGCCCACACCACGTAGCCGTTTGTAGCTAGGCCTCCTTTCGCACTGCTTGCACGCTGGGTGCTGTCTCTTACATCGATTAAATCTTTACTGTATCGTCTCGGTAGTACAAGCGTAGAGTCCGCACGTACCTCTTTCAATACCTCCAGCATACTTACATACATAGTGTTCCACGGGAAAAAAAGCCAGCGTACCATATCCATGTACTGCTTCTGATCTACCAGGTGCGCTCGGACCAAACACTAACAAACCACAATACTGCGTTGTAAGAAAGCTTCTCCAAACGCTTTCAACGTGTATGCCGCAAATAGCCAGATGGCTTACGTGGCACTTGCTGCATTTGAGCTGCTGTTACTCTAGTTTATGTCTCGGACCACGGCGACATCGGTGTCGGAACGGCGTCACCGACGCCTCGGCCATATAGTGAGTGGCTGTCCACGGTAAAAAACATCCCGCTTTCACACAGAGCATGTTTGGATTCCAATATTGCTGTCCCTGGTCTGGTTGCACGCCTTTTGTTGTGTGGCCTACGTTCTGCCTTTCCGGCAGCCACGCGCTGTCGCTGCCACTGAACAGCCGTGACTGCATAGTGGGCGTACAATCGCCTTCCTGAACTCACCACCTACTGAGGCGTCTCCAGGTACTACCACCACTACGTCGATTTTCTTCCTTTTTGCCGTCTGTGGCCATGCTTTTTTTTCCGTTGTCCATGCTGCTGTCACTGTCAGTAGCGTTGCTGTACTCTTGTGTGCAGTTTGTGCCTTTGGTGTCATTGCTGTGTGTTTCTGCAGTTTCACCAGTACCGTCTCCTACGCACTCTCTGTAGGTGGCATCTACAATATTTTTAGTCGTACGGCTATTCTGAGTCTTCTCCTCATCGCTACTGATCTTCGACATTATCACAGTCGGTCTCTCGGTGTCGGCGTCACCACCACCCTTACTTTTTGTAGCCTTCGTGTGGCTGTCTTCCGCTGCTGCGTGCATCATATGTATTTTTGAGATCTTCTCGGTGTGTTCCGCATTAGAAGTGTTGTATGCCTCTACACGTATCGACTTCTCAGGCTCCTGCGGTGTGTTGCGGGTGAGTGGTCGCGGTGGAGGTGGTGGAGGAGGCGGCGGTGGTGGTGGAGGGGGTGGGGGTGTCTGTTGCTGAGAAACTGTGGATGTCGTGTGTTCATGGTTCTCTTTTAGTTCTGTTGATGCTGCTGACTTTGTGTCTTGCTGTTGCTGCTTTGGCTGCGGCTGCTGTTTACGAGGGGTCGCATTCATCCCCCGCTGGTGCGTATACTGTGGATTTCCGTCGAGCAATGTGCGGTGGTGCCTTCCATGCGTAGCGCCTGTACTATTATCAATATTATTGTTATTACTTGTTGAAGAGGTATTACTGCTGGCATTGTGTTTTCTATAGTGGGCAGTATTATCAGCACTGCTGTTGCCAGATTGCTCTGCAGCTGCTTTGGCCAGTGCTGCAGCAGCAGCCCCAGCAGCAGCAGCTGCTGCTCTCTGTTGTGTAGAAGCATGTGATGCCTGTCGTTGATTTTCAATTTGATCGAAAAGCTCGATATATTGACGCTGCTGCGGCGTCAGTGAAGTAGGCATCTATACCATATACAAATAGAGGCAGTACCCACACAATCGTGCACAAACATAAGTGAGCATAATGTGGTCCTACAACCGAAACCCACACGGGCAGCAGCCGCAGCAGCAGGTGCAGTGACGCCTCCGTAAGGCCACGAGAAGCGGTAAGCATACAAATAGGAGTACATACAGTATAAGTGACAATAGCTCTGATATATTTCTCTGGTCTAACTCATAACAGACGTTTGTTACACTCCACACTCCGGATGTCCACTACTGAAAACGCCTTGTCCGCAGGCGAATCGCCTAGATATGCTCCATCTGTGTGTGTTGTGTACGGAAGGTAAACTATACAACACACCGAGCGTACACCACGCAACTCACACAGGTACGCCAGCACACGACCAGCATAACACGTTAATGCTGTATGCTGTATTACTAGAAGCTTCACACCCAGAACAGTAGATCGTTGAAGGAAGAGGTTAGGAACACAGCAAATGTACACAGTCGTCCCGTTGTATACGTGGGTGCGCCTACACTCTTTTGTACTGTATGCTAAAAAGCATAATGCTGATATCGTCTGTGCTCGCTAGCAGCAGCTGCACCCACACCCCAGCGTACCGCAGTAGCAACCATAACGCAAATACATTCTTCAGATTACACAGCAGCGCACCAAGAAAAGCGGACATCATGATACTATACGTTCCCTTTAGTTGTGTCTATTCGCAGTCGCTCGTACACGGGACGCCTTGACTTTCCATCACCCATATACTTCCAGACTCCACGTTTACAATTACAGGCCGACCGTACAACGTCCACCAAATCTGGCGTACACATACTACTATTACTACTACCACTACCAGGACTACTATACCACAGAAGTGCGAACTCCTACATCTAGTATAATCAACTACACACATACATGTATACATGTGTCCATGCAGACACGTATATCGAGAACAGTGAGAGGGAGATACAGAGGTAGATAGGAAGAGAAAGACGTTGTATATATATACGAAGACATAGCACTGCGAATTCAACTGCCCATGTATACTGCGGACGTACAGTCTCACATCACACCGATATATAACGAACAGTACATATAAACTCCTAACTGACTAAAAACCTTCACATATATGTATATATATGTATATATATATACATATATGAATATACTACAGGAGTACCTTATTCTCTAATCGACGAAAACAACGTGTAGATACATACAGTTAGAAGACAGCACCCTTTTCCCCCTCATTTTCCTCCTTGTTTGTATATACGAAAATACACAACTATACGTATGTATATATATATATATATACTTAGAAATAAATGAATACATATATATATGTATTCCTGTGTGTGACTATATTGCAGGGAAATCATATCGTGGAATGGACAGAAAAAGCGTCTAGGTACATACAACTGGAGGATAGCACCTTTTTTTCGTTTTTGCCCTTGCTTGCACACACACACTTGCGCAAACGCGGACGACATGAACATGAGCGTTGACTTCTACATATATCAGATACACACGCATAGCATATGTATGTACATCAAATAATCAGGAACAATTACGCGAAATAACCGCAGACGCATGTGTCTTTTACAGACGCACTTGCGCAGGCGTCAACACTGTATACCGCGGCATTCGCAAAACGACAATACATACATACATACTTACGTACATATATACATACGTACATACATATATACATACATACACCAGGCCCAGAAATATGTGACATACACATTGTGGGAAAAGAGGGGACGCCGGATATGCAGATGTGTGTGTCTTACATAGACGTTAATGAAGACACACACACAATACGAATACAGTGTTCACGTACAAGCACACACACCCATACACATAATGAACGTGTATTTTACTGTAGACAGGAGAGAGGCACCAACCAAATGTAGACAGGTTCCTCACGAGTGTTCAACGGATAACGCTGGGCACGCGAGACTATCGTGTGAATGACTTTACATAGGAGCCCGTGCATTCGCACAAGTACGCATACACGAATGACTTTACGTAGCAGCCCGTTCATTCGCACAAGTACGCATACACAAATACAGAGGCACCATCCCTGTAAAACACAGACGTATACAAATGAATTCCCGCAAGCAAACATACATCTGCATGTACATAGGCACCATTTCGATACATACAGCTACACAAAAGCATTCAACAAGAAAGATGCGCTTGCGTGGCTCTGAACGGTGGAAAGATGAGCACTCGCATACACAGAGACATGCCCGCACATATCACATTACTTTACAAAGTACATACGTAGAGATCTCGCACGGGTATACTTACTGTTATATACGTATACACGACCATTACCTATATAACGTGTGTATTAAACCATTACAAGAGAGGCACATGTTCTTCTCTCCATGTTGTACATGGCCCTGCCATCGCAAGAAATTGTGAATTGCCCTGAACTATGAAGAAGAAGAGAGCCAGTTCACCATCTCTTAGGCGAGTGTACGCATTTATTACATGAGCACATGCACACTGCAGAAGCGCATAACAAATCTGCGTTACCTTCAAGGTGAAATGAAGGACGAGATTTCCGAGTCCCCCACGCTGTTCGAGTTTTGGTGGGCCACGACCGCGTAACACCGTCACAGTGGAAGGCGATGTATGCGGAGGCACGAGCAAGTCAATAGAGCCGTCGAGTGTCTTGACTTCCACGCTGCCACCCAGTAGACACTGCAGCAACACGAACATACAAAAATATGTCAGAGAGAGGTTGACTTCACTCACACTCACATACATCTATACAACTCACAAGACAGACAAGCAGGGCAGCGAGACCGCAGAGGCTGCAGACACTGCAGCAACACAAATATACAATAATACAGCAGGGACAGAGATCATACTAACACTTATATATATATATACATCACATGACATAAATGCGGGGCAGCAAGAAAAACGCATTGCTTGCTCCTCACCCTAATAGCAGCAAGAAGCATGTAGGACCAGTGGCAGTAATAGTAACTGTCATGAGGTGACAAGCATTGCTTCCTGCCTGGAGGAAAGTAGCAGCTGTTAGATGACAGAAGGAGCCCCAGCACAACAGCCACACCGGAAAATGATGTAAATGCGCAGTAACGTTCTGGACCGAGAAGCACTACCTACCAGCCTTAACACCAGAAGGCAGATGACACCAAGAGGCCCTAGCCGTTCCCGGCAACGGGGAAATAGAAGCCACACAACCGCGGGGGGTGGCCCGGAGAGTCACAGTAGTAGTTGTCGTCACAGTATGGAGAAGCACGGGAAGGAGGGAGAGCAGGAGGAGTAGAAGGCCTTACTACCGCGGCAGTGGCCTTGACTATGAAGTGATTTTGTGGGGCTTCTCGTTGCACTCATTTCTCACACTGGTGGCTTCCTCTTTCTTGACATGCAGAAGGCAGGAGGAAGGGGGAGGGGGCAAAGCAGAAGGGACAGCCTCGCTTGCACCACTCCCACCACCGTCACTACCACTAGCGCCACCACCACCTCCACTACCATTACCACTACCACCACCGCCAGTACTACCACTACTACCACCGCTACCAATACCACCACTACTATCAGTGGTACCACTACTGGCACCACCACCAGCACTACTATCACCGCACCACCACCCCTACCACCACTGCCACAACTACCACCACCAGCACTATCAGCACTGCTACCACCGCTACCCCTACCACCACCAACCCTACTACCATTACTACCACTATCACCGCCACTACTACCATTGCTACTGCTACTATCATGGCTCCTAGGACCACCTTCACCACTACTACCATAACTAGCACTACCACGCCCACCACTTCCACTGGCAGCACCAGCGTCAGCCTACACTAGTACTGCAGCGAGTGAAGAGATGGCAGTTCTGTCGTACAGCTACAGTATGAAAGACCTCTCAAAAGCAGCTACAATAACAGTGGGAGGAACTCAAGGGTGGGGTGGGGGTGGGGGAGTATGGTTGCAAGAGAATTACAGAAGCTCATAATGAGAAAGGAAGGCAAATCGACGGTGCTGTCCTACCGACTGCAGAGCACACCTATTACATAATGAAGACCATCTTTCAACACGAGTATCACCTACAAAAAGAAGAATGCCCGCTTGTACACAGATCCCTCTCACACAAACATACGACTGAGACGCACGTAACAACCCCAGTGCGCAACCTTAAACAATCTTACTTCTGCTGAACAGGTCACGCATTGTAGCGCTCCATATCGTTAGAAGACATATATATATATATATATATATATATATATATATAGCTGTCGTGACTTTTCCATCACTGCAGGATGCATACGTGACTGTGGAGCGTGTCCCGAAGAGTAGTAGTACCCTCAAAATTCAACTAAGACTGCAGTTTGGCTCCACTTAAATGCTCCTTTTCTTACAAACATGGTGCACTTTGTACGTCCACTAGCACAGAACACATATACAATTGGAGGAGAGAGAGAGATAGGAGAAAGAGAGAAGCGGAGGCAGCGGAAATGCGAGCGAGTGTGATGACTGTATTCACACACACGTACGCCCACACCCGAAGCTACTGCATTCAGACGACAATCATCCGGAATACCTACATAACATCTATATATACATTTATAGCAAGGGCTAAACACAGGGAGAACGAGATACATGCACATATACACGTATATATATATGTATATATATGTATACATAACGTAGTACAACATATACGAACATATATATACAAGTGTGTATAAGTATTTATGCAGACTGCTGAAGGAGCAGCAAACGGCGACTACCTGTTCGAAGGGGAGAGGGACGTCCAGATGAATATCATCGTTCACCCATCGGAATACGAACACGTTTATCCCCATGTGTTTAAGTAGATATGCACACTGCTGAAAGAGCAGCAAACGGCGACTACCTGTTTGATGGAGAGAGGGACGTCCACATGAATATCATCGTCCACCCATCGGAATACGTCGTGAGGCTTGACGTTGATCTATAAGTCACCAGACAGCGCATAACCATACTACTTCCCCTTGAATGTTCATCCTTAAGGGGTTTGTATATAGTACATGAAAGCTACCTATATAATATATACAGGGTACAGACATACACACGTATACAAATATATTAGTATTGAAGATCTACAAGGAAAAAATCAATGTTGAGTCTCTTGACGTTTCCATACATGATAAGGGGAAGCCACAAACATATACATATGCAAAGCTGTAGACATATACATACACATACAAAAAGCTATATACGTACATATATATATATACACACATAATATTACAGACATATATACATGCGTATTGAGTATACACAGAAAGGAAATGGACCTTGATTATCTTGACTTCTCTACATAGTACAGAAAAGCCACAGACGCATACACATAAACCTAGCTAGAGACATAGAAGCTGTAGACATATGTGCATAAAGCTGCAGATACATATATATATGCATATATATGTATTGAAAAGCTACAGAGATACAAATGTAGTTACAAACATTTACAACTGTATGTGACCCCGTGTATATCGACACTGACAGCACCCATGCACAGGCTCTCTCACGCTCCAGATATATACACGCACACATACACGAAGACGCAAACTGACATACACACAGCTATGCGGAGATTGTAGATTTTACGAACACACACAAAGCGATGAATCGATACTTAGCCGGAACGGCTCACAATTGCTTGTACGTGTATGCATGTATACGACGCTTCCTTTTCTTCTTTTCTCTTTCTGTCTCTGTATCTCTCTCTTTTTTCTCAGAGGCGCTTCGAGACACAGTAGCAGAGGGTACCAAACCCAGCTGTCACCAAGGGGCGTTGTGTTGTGTGTGGGTGTTTCTTTTGCTCCACAGTATGCGAGGGATGGCGCTCTGATGCGCGGCCCCTCTGCCGGTGTGAGAGTGAGTGTCGGGGCTGATTACCATCCATGACTTTATTTTCGTGCTATTCTACATCCCTGTAAATCAGTGCGTGAATGCTTTCTATCTTCTGTCCATACGAATCCTGCCGCCTGGGGCTGCATGCATGCATATACACAAAGAATGAATGAGACAAGCACACCCTGACGAGGTATCGATTTTGTACACACACATTTATTTGATGATGCTCATGGCAATGAGCACATCTCACATGCATCTAAATATACGTATACATACATATATATGTATACGTATGTGTATGTGCAGCACGTGCTTATGGAGACGTTATGACAGGCAATGATATATACGACTGTAGCGTGAACGCAGGAAAGCACACATGCAGTAAGCATTGAGAGTTCAAAGAGAAAAGTTACATATATGACAGGGGGGTATAAACTCTCCCATTAGACACGGAAACACCATGGTCATAATAAATATATCTCGTAAGGACGTGTCTACACACGGAAAGCCATACAAACAAATACATACATACACACATACATATCTACATATATTCAAACATATACACACATATATAAATACATACATGCATACATACACACATGCATACATACATACATACATTTATACACACACTCCTGCATAGACATATACGCGTAGACGCCCCCATATGGTGTCTTTGCTTGCGGCGGGACACAAGCAGAAAGCGTCCGCAGTTCGCTGCGTACGCTCAGGACACAGTTTCTGAACCCGTGTTGGTCAGGTGTGCGGACGTGTCTGTCGGTGTGCAAGCATGTATGTATGTATGTATGTACACGCGTACGTGCGTACATGAGAACAACACACCAAGAAGAAACCTTTGACGCAGCGCAGGTTATTGCCCCCCCCTACAGTATTATAATGAACCTGAATTTTTCGAGAACACCTAATCTGTTTGCTTCCACTGTGGTCCTACGGTAACAAAGAGATGTCCGGGTTTTCCTCCACGGAGGCCCATGTGGCCATGGTTGGGTATGCGCATCTGCATGCCCTGCCGCACGCCTGAAGAAGACGTAAATAATACGCACATACAAGAGCCTCTCGCCACGAGCGCTATACGCATGCATATGCTTTACGCACACTAGTAACACCAGTACTACCTTCAAACAGAGGAAGCCACTCGCACGTCGAAATCTCCTTCAGTAGCGCCTCTTTGAATGTGCGGCACGCTCACATACAAATGACGACACATATACATATATATACACATGTGTATATACGTGTGCAGGAAATATATTGACGCAAGTCGAGAAATATATGCATATGTACATGTGTATGTACGTGTGCAGGTAATATACTGACACATTTCAAGAGATATTTATATATATACATGTGAATATACGTGTGCAGGTAATACATTGACGCCAGTCGAAATATATATGCATATTTACATGTGTATATACGTGTACAGGTAATATACTGACACAGTTCGAGAGATATATATATGTACATGTGTATATACGTGTGCGAGTAATATATTGCGAGTAATATATTAACTCAAGTCGAGGAATATACATATATATGTGTATATACGTGTGCAGGTGATATACTGGCACAATTCGAAAAATACATATATATATATATATATACCTGTGTGTATACGCATGCAAGTAATGTACTAACACAGTAAGAAATAATAATCAAGAACTCTCTCACGTACACGGTGGCTGCCTCACAGAAGCAGCAAGTAGCTCCCTACGAGCACCAGAAATCAACAAAACACATGCCACCTTCGTATGCTCACAATAACACATACACACACATTCATATGTATATATATGTATGCGCGCGTGTGCACAGGCACAAAACCGCACGCGGCCGACGCGAGTGTAACATTTATGCACACGAAAAAGTGCGGTTAACAAGTTGCCCAAGTATAAGATGATCTCATATGCAGAGAAACGCACCTGCAAGGAATCGTGCACAGATACTACGTGCCGTCAACACACTACTGGACAGATATACTACCAGTACATTCACAACAAACACCAAAACGACCCTTGCGACTGTACAAGAGCAAAAAACGCTATAAAAAAATAGTAGAAGCAATGGTTGTTGTGATAATAGCACTAGTACTAAGAGTAGTAGTAGTACTAGTGAGACGAGTAGCGCGGTACTATTGGAGATCTAGGTGGTAGTAGTAGTACTAGTACAAGTAGCAGCATCAATAGCAGTAGTAGTCCCAGCAGAATTAGAACGGTATTTGTAGTAGCCGTATCAGTATAATGGCAGTAGTCAGTGTGGTGGTCGTGTATGCTCGTGCTAGAAGTAGCAATACTGATACAAATACTGAGAGCCGTAGTGGTAGTAGTGGTAGAAGTAGTAGTAGTGGTCGAACTGCACGCGTATGTAGGCATGACTGCACGATAGACACGACTCATTCGTGCACTAGCACAAGACAGATATATATGTATATATAGAGAGAGAGTGAGAGAGAGACGGCGAGAAAGAGAAAGAAAGGTACGGAAAGACATACGTAAACCGATACGCAAAATACGCGACGGAAAATCGGAGCTTCATTCTACTCATAGAAACGCGTGGTGATATTCACCTTAGAAAGATGCTGCCCGTTCGCGGTCCACACTGACACATATATATATCCGTATATACACATATATATGCGCTGACTCCCTCTCCTGTGTTTTAGAAGCATACGTGACATGGGCTGTACGCGTGCGGGGCGTATAGGGACGGTAGCAGTAGTGTAGCAGTACTCTGTTAGACCACACACAAATGTAGTAGCACGCACACCTACCGCCACACAGCGGCGAAGCCAGCAGCCTAGGTGAAAATGGAGCAGCCTTCATACTTACGGACACACAGGGGCACAGCTACTCGTCCTTGTTGTAGTCTCCACATCTATACGACCATACGATTGTACATCCAGTAGTACACATAGTACACATAGAAATGGAGTAGCCGTTATATCCACCACCACAGTGCAACAAGGCTAGTTGCCCACAGCTACTTGTCCCTGTAGTAGCCTCCATATCTATACGGCCACACGATTGTACATCAAGTAGTACACATAGAAATGAAGTAGCCGTTATATCTACGACCACAATGCAACAGGGCTAGTTGCCCCTGCAGTAGATTCCATATCTCTGCGATCACACAAGTGTACATCTAATAGTACACGTAGAATTGGAGTAGTAGCCTTCATATCTATCGCCATAATGGAGCAACGCTGACTGTCTCTGCATGAGCCTTCCTCATATCTACAGCAGCCACACAAAGACAACGCGAGTAGTGACTCCCCGCAGTAGCCTTCACATCTGTACGGCCGCAGAACGGCGTATCTAGAAGTAGTTCACATGATAACGTAGTGACCTTGATACATACGGCCAAGCACAGAGCGGAAATGGCAGCACTAGTAGTAGTAGTGAAATACGCCACCTATGTTTACCAAGACGACTTCTGCGAGGTGAGCATGTGTTCCTACGTTTACTGACAAAAGTGGCATTTGTGTCAATATGTGTGTAGTCTTGCTGCAGCAACTGCTTTTTGCTACCTTTCGGTATATCAATATTCAGAACTTTCGGCTGCATGCGAACGCCTGTGCCTTTGCATGTCCTGGACGCACAACAGTCACACAGACAGCCATTCAACAGAAGGCGCATGGGCATCATGTTTTTCTGCGCGCTCTCGGCTGTCGAGCAGCAAGCAGCATACAGCACACACACGCACATGCCAGCAGGAACTACGTACAGGAATAGGAAGCAGGAGCAGTAGTAGGTCCCTGGTTCGACCCCGGGTCTCGGCAGGGGGTCGCGCCTCCTGTGGCCGCTTTTTTATGTTCAAATAAATACACACACGTGCACATACGCATGCAAAAATTATCCTAAGCATGCATACATATTTGTGCATACGAACATAGATCTGGCTGCAACAAACTCTCTGCATATCTCGCCTTAGCCCTTCTTCGTCCGAGCGCAAGGAGACACACACATTGACCTGGTGCCAATCAGTCAGCACTCACACACACACACACGTGCATGTTTCTGCCCAGTAGCGGCTATATGCCCACAGCACTAGCCCCATATATGAGACTTTTCACACACGGACATGCCACGCAGTCCCCGACACCCTTGTCACAGCAGCTCATAGAGCAGCAACTGCTACCGTGAAGCCTATATATAATACACATACATACTTACCACGAACACTGTGTGACTATATAATATATACATACATACATACCACGGTTACCTTTGAGTCCACATACAATATGTATACATGCCACGGTCAGCTCTGTGACTATATATCATATATATACATACCACGGTCACTTTTTGTGACTATATATATTATATGTATGCATGTTACGGTCACCTTTGTAACTATACATAGTATATATATATGTACACACCACGATCACCTTTCAAACTATATATATTATGCATATTTATACATACCACGGTCAGCTCTGAGTGTATACATAGTGTATATATACGTACCACGGTCACCTTTTTGTGACAATATAAAATATATATACATACCACGGTGGCCTTCATGACTATATATTCTATGTATACATATATACATATAAGTTGCCCTCATGACTTGAAATGTTGAAAAGCTAGCAGCAGTAAAATAACTGGGGGGCGCGTGCTCCAAGTTGACGCAGGCGGATGCACTTCTGCAAAAAGCAGCACGCCGCTCAGCGAGCCTTCAACAGCAGCAGCAGCAAGAAGAGCTACCTGATGCACACGCGGAACCCGTACACTCTCGGAACGACCAACTTACGCATATGAAGGTATAAAAGTAATGTATATACGTATGTACTACTGTGTGTACGAATGTATATACGTATGTGTGTGTAGCAGTTGTATTCACACGTGAGTATACGCATGTACGTGTAGCCCGCACACCCTCGGCGAACATAGTATATACACGAATGTATACACGTATGCATATAAGACCAACTTATTTATATAAATGTTTGTGTGTATAAATGTTATACTCGCATTTGGGTACATACATAGGTACGTGTCGTTCGCACACCATTGGCGACCATAGTATGTATGTGAATGTATTTATACGTATGCATACACGACCAACGTATGTACATGAATGTATATACGTATGTATATACAACTAATATATGTATAGGAATGTATATACAGGTGTGTGTACAGAAGATATCTTTACATTTGGGCACACGTATGTACGGGTAGCGGGCCCGCACATCCCCAGCGACAAGAGTATGTATACGGCTTCGTATACCTATGTGTGTACAGATGTATTCACATTTGGCTACATATTTGCACGTGTGTCTCCTCACAGACTCCTTCAGGACAAATGTCTGTATATCAGTATGTATACATATGTCTATACCGACGGGTAGATACATTTACACACATGTGCATATATCACAAGTACATGAGAGTATGTATCTTTAGATACATAACACATATGTATGGTTTGTGTGCAAAGCGGATTTTGTGCTAAGATGAGCAACGTAACACGTATCTGTGTGAATCGATATATTCGATTGTACACATATGTCCATGTATAGAGAATATATATACATACACACCCAGACAACTATATTTATACGTACGCACACGTACTACATAGGTAGTTTGTTTGCAGATGGCTTACTTGCAAGGATGAGCAATAATCTGGCCTTCCCCATTGCAATGTCTACACGGAATACCCAATACTATGGGCCCCCGTTCCACACGTTGTACGCCGCTTCCTCCACACGTCCTGCAGCGCTGAATGCCAGAGCTGCCACTTGCGCTGCCTGTGCCGTTGCAGCTGCTGCAACTGCTCTTTGCGCTGAGTCGAAGCGTCTGCAGCAGCAGCAGGCGAGTGGCAGCAGCAGGCGAGCAGCAGCAGCAGCAGCAGGCGAGCAGCAGCAGCAGCAGGCGAGCACCAGCACAATGACGAAGCATACACTAGAATCTCTCCTGAAGACGCAAGAGAGCGTCACATCAGAAACGTAAGCCACAACGCTACAGAGGCCACCAATCACGAAGTACGAGAGCACCAGCAGAAAAGCAGGACGCACAACCGCAGGAGCCACTAGCGAAGCAAGAGAGCACCACACATCACAAACGTGTGACACGGTGAAGCAACCACTTGGAAAGAAACGCGCGGCACACAAAAACAGTCCCTCAAGGAGTAAGACGTCACCAGCAGAAAAGCAGCATGCACACACAAAAGCACCGACTGATGCTCAATGAAATGTTTCATCTTTTCGAGGGAAGAATGAATGGAACGTATAAATGCATTGTGACCCACCCGCTTTAGAGGGTGTGAGTACTTCTATGCCGATATGCACATATATTGTTTGACAATATACATGTACCCTTTGTATACATATATTCATAGACATATCCCTGTACTCTATGTATATTATGCACACGCTTAAGAATGAAGAAAAAGGAAGCAGGGAAGCTTCGTGAAAGTATGAAAATAATAGAAAGGAAAGCAGGTGGTAAGCCAACCTTTTCACATCCCTTAACAGCTTCCATAAGGTCCACTGACATCTCCGCTTGGATATCTTCCCCACGTACAGGACCCGTGCCACCACCGGCACCTACACTAGCAGCTCCGAAGGCAGAAGCAGCAAAGCCACTGGTGCTTGTTGCTGCACCGCCAAACCCTGCGGCCATAGTGGCGAACATCTCCGCGAAGTCCGTGAACATAAATGACGCATCGAAGCCTCCTGCTGCAGTACCTGCCGCTCCTCCCTCTGCGTGTGTAGGGGCATCCAGCAACACGAGAGCGATAACAACACCACAGCAGCACAGCAGCACCACACACACCACGTCACAGCAGCACAGGACAGCCTGCAGCAGCGCAGCGCAGCTGGCAAACGCAGCAACTGCAGCATGTGTAGATCATCTGTGTGAAGCCATCAGCACATACACACACCACACAGAGCGGCACGGCACAAAAAGAATCAGTCCAGTGCAATCTGTAGCAGCACACGATGGTTGTCGAACACCGCAGCAGCATGTGCTCTACACTAGTTATTGAAAGTAGGTGTTAGTGCGCACCACGTTATGCATCATGTGTACACTCTCTGTGAGAGAAGCAGAAGGGTGTTACAACAACAGTGGCATACCACGTCCACTGCGGAATTACTACTACTACTACTACCCTCGGATCAGTCATGAAGATGCCTTTCGCTGAAAGCCGCAACAACCGCTGTAGCAGCAGCAGCGGTTGTACTGCTGGCATCTCCACCGACGTCGCGAGGTAGCAGCGTTTGCGATCGACAACGTATACAACACAGTGACTGGCGCTACGTGCGCAACATATACACACACAACCAGTGAGCGCAGTATAGTCACCTGAAGCAGGGCGCTTACGCAGCAGAAGACCTGACGAGCGTGCTGCCATCAACTGCTGCCATCAACATGAAAAGCAGTAGAGAAGACAGCACGTCTAACCAGCATAGCAACAAGCCCTCTATAGTACATTATAACCTGCAGGGGGCAGCCGCGGCTGAAACTGTAACAGTATCATCCCTTTCTCAGCAGCACATCTCTCGATGCGGCAGTAAGGAATAGAAGCACGTGGGGTGGCGCCCGAACGTCTGCAGCAGCAGCAGCATGTATATTTGTAGTAGAGCAGCAGCACGCAGATCACCACACAGCTGCTGCAATCGCACTAGCCTCTCAAGTAGCCAGTGAGCGCATCTACAAGGAGATCAACATGCTTAGCTGTTGCACCAGGCAAGTGTCTTCTTAGACGGCTCCGTACCAACCCAACAGCCCGCATATGAAAGAACGGCTTTCTGCAAGGCACTACGTATAGCGAACGAGATGGGCAAACAAGTATAGGCTAGTGAACGTGCATGCACTGGGAGTTCTCTAAAACTTCCGTGACAAAAGAAGAGGGCTGACAAACCGACACATATGTAGTGGCATGAACAGCATACGAAGGAAAAGGAAGCTACCTCCAGGTCGTACCCGTGCAGTTTTTCCTGAGAGGGCTGTTCTACAAGTCGAAAACATGGTCTATAAGGGTGCTGCAAAACATTCATACCTCCTTGAATATGTGCATAATTACATACGTAGAAACGATGCATACACGTAGAAGAAGTTGGAGGCAAACTGTATCAGTATGTGGAGTATGTACCGCATGATGTACTCTACGATGATGCATGCATACGGCACTTCGGAGTATTCGCGCTCCTAGTGACCCCGCAAAACGTTGTTGGGCATTTCTCGATATGCACGCCTCACCTGCTGCAGCAGTGGCTGCTTCTTCCGGCGTCATTCCCGTCTTGTCGTAGAACTCCCTCTGCCGCGGGTCACTCAGCAGCTCATACGCTCTATACGGCAACGCGACCAATGTAAACGAGAGCAACAGCAGCACACCGGCAGCCATGCGGGCTTGGTGGCAACGGTAGTAACTCACAGCGGCGATACATATTCCAACTCACAAATATATACAATAAACGGCCGGTATACTACCAGCATTCGCGACATCCAGCCGGAAAAGCAACGTGCGCGCGACCACCAGCATAGCACAACAGCTACATAGCTACTGCTCCCGCAGCAGCAGCAACACCAACAACAGCACGTACAGCCAAACGCAGAAGCAGCCGCACACGGGCTAGCGCCACCATAGGGCAGCATCACTCTGCAGCCGCAAGCAACACTCTCAAGCAGCAGCACCTTGTAGCAGTAACACAAGACCAGCAGAATATGCATGCATATATATATATATAGTAAGACGCAGCTCTGAGCTACCACATACATATATAATATATATATATATATATATGGTTGCTGACAGCGGCATTCGTCCCTCAGTGAGCCGCCCGCCCACAGCACTCAAGGCCTGCAACATTGTCGTGCAACAGAATCTACGTGTAGCATTCTTCTTCGCTTGAACAATCTACCGTTTCGCCACCACACCACCAAGATCCACGTATTGGTACAACCCTACACACGCACAAAGGCACACGTATAGCCTTGAGGCTATTTAGAGATATTGACACACCAAAAAGAAGTGCAGTTTGCTGCAACGTCACAAACGAACGAAGCACTACTGATGTATGACCTTGTCTCTGCCCGAAAATATACATCAGGCACCCACTTACTTACGCACGTGCATGCATCACCTACATACATATACATATATATATATATGAAGACGTATCAC
The DNA here is from genome assembly GCF_030435755.1 of Ochotona princeps. Classification (NCBI taxonomy): domain Eukaryota; kingdom Metazoa; phylum Chordata; class Mammalia; order Lagomorpha; family Ochotonidae; genus Ochotona; species Ochotona princeps. Next base: position 7,782 of record NW_026697881.1, on the reverse strand, counting down.
TATATAACGGTATCGAAACCTCTGGCAGTCACGGTCTTGTCCTGCCAGTCCATGTCTTTGTGGTGGCCGATGAGAGGCCGTGCACAAGCATACACACGCTAATGGACAAGGCAACAGCAGCAAGGGTGCCACACAGAAAGCAAAAACAGCATGGGAGTCATAGGATACAATTTTAATGTGAGAACACTCTTTGCTCGTCCTGCGGCGTTGTTTCCAAGCAACCGCCGCACACGAGAAAGCAGCCTGTGTATACAAAGAGGCACAGTGGTGCATGCTGCGGTGGGCGTATCCTTCGCCTGCAAATTGAGAAAAAGGGTATGGCGCCACTTGTGCTTGTAGGAGTAGCGATGGTAACGTGTTTTGCACACTCGTCGCTGTAGCCAAACACACATATACGTCATTGTACTCGACATGTACGTGCGTCTGTGCAGACAACCCCACGCATGACCCGTCGTGAAGGCTTACGGCACGTACATAGCGACCTGTTCACGCGTAGAAAGAGATAACCTCACTACCCTGAGAATTCTCTCCGATACTTACGTGCGACCTGAGTCACACACACGCATATACACACACGTAGGTGCACCGTCTACACACAGGCGTGCTACTCGTACACCCCCAGCAAGTATACCCACACAAGAAGTGTCTTGTTCTCTTGAGCTTCTCCCCTCCCCTGTTTTCTTTCCAAGGCCCAGGTGAATCCTCCGTGTAGCTGAGCTAGGTGAGTCCTGTTGACTTTAATAGCAGCACCTGCATGCGCAGACGAAGCAGCAGTAGCAGCAGCAGGAGCACCGGTGGCGGGCAGGCGTGAGTGTGTCCGAGCAGCGGCAGTAGTCGCAACTGCGGTGATGTGTGTGGTGTTGAAGCAGCAGCAAAAACCGCAACGCCCGTAGGAGAACATACAGTGGGCTTGCCGCAGAGATTGTGACAGCAGACGGCAACCACATGGACGAAATGAGCGACAGAGGGAATTTAGTGTGGTTTCCTTACGCTGTAACCTCTGCCATTCGTTGTTTTGCCGCAGGGTCTGGATTCAAATCGGGATGATACTTTTTCGCCATTTCGCGAAACCGTTTTTTGATCTCCTGGGCACTGCTGTTCCTGCCGCAGCCAAGCACTTCGTATGGATCTCTCCTACTGCTGCCTCCTTTCCCTTCACCACCACCACCACCTCCTGTTGCCCCTCTATTGCCTCCTGCTGCTGCTGCTGCGCTGCAGAACCCCCGCTCTACACCCCACACGCTGCATTTCTCACACCTTGTGCTGCTGATGTTGCTGCTGCTTCTCAACAAATTACTCCAAGTGCTCCCAATGTTGCTGTTATTCCCCGCTCTGTACCTGTTGCTGCCGCTGTAGCTGTTGCCGCTGTTGCTGTTGCCGCTGTTGCTGTTGCCGCTGTTGCTGTTGCCGCTGTTGCTGTTGCCGCTGTTGCTGTTGCCGCTGTTGCTGTTGTCGCTGTTGCTGCGGCTGTAGCTGTTGCTGCTCTTGCTGCCTTCGCAGCTGCCGTCATGGCCGTGAGGAGAGGCTTGTACAGTACTGCTACTGTAACAACCATTGCTTCCGCCTCCCCCATTGCAGGTATTGCTGCTGCTGTATCTGCACTTGACGGATGATACACTACCGCGGGTGCTGGTATCCGTATTGTTGTATGCGCTATTTTTCCCAAAAGTAATGCTTTCCCTGTGGGGATTCTCCGTGATGGCATTGCTACAAGTGTTAAGGCTTCTCGGGCTGCTGCTGCTGCCAGTGGTGCTGCTAAAAGTGAGTAAAGCGGTGCGGCTCAGTAAGCCCCTGCTTGCAGTGAGACTTGCCGCTGGAGCTGCAGGTGCTGTTCTCGGTAAAAATTGAACATCTTTTTGTGGAGCTGATGGACGTGCTAGTACTACGTTCGAAGTATGAGTATGACTCGAAAGACGTAAAAGCAGCAACTCCTCCTCCCTGGCAGAACCACCATCACTATGCTGCTGCAGCTCCATCAAGGTCTTCCAACGCTGTTGGGCATCGCCCCCCCATCTGCTGCTTCTGCTGCTGCTGCTGCTGCTGCTCCTGTGAGTTTTTCTGCATTCCGTCCTGCTTGAGCAGCACGTGTCGCTGCAATTTTCGCAGCGTCTGAACTTCTCCAGTAGAGTCCAATTCTTCTGTTTGGCGGCGCTGCCGGTGCCCCTGCTGCTCTTTGCTTTTTGGAAGGTTCTGGAGGTTCCTTGACGATGGTGCGTGCATCAGTACTAGATGCTGCAGCGGCTCTTCCCCCTGCTTCAGTTGCTCCTGTTGCTGCTGCTGCTCTGTTTGAGATAGCTCAGGCGAGCCGGCGACCACATTCCCTTCAACACCTGGAGAAAACGCCGTCCTTCTGTAAGGTTGCACAGTAGTTCCAGCTGCAGTAATTGCAGCAGCGACTCTACCCACACTCTCCACAGCCTTGTGAGCACTCGCTTTCGCACCGTGTTGAGTACTGGTAGCAGAAACAAGACCAGCACAGGAGCCAGCAACCCTAGCGTCAGCGGTAGTAACAGCAGCGACACTGACGACATCAGCAGCAGCAGCAGTAGCAGGGAATGCACCACAGGTGTTCAAGGCGCTGTAACGCACGTCAGAGGAATCAGAAGATGGTATTGAGTTGGCTGTCGTGTGCTTATGTTGTTGCTCTACGCTGCCACTGTTCACAAGCTTGCAGCTGCTGCTACTACTACAGTGCTCAGACAAGAGGCCGCCCACACGGCCGCTACACTGAGGCAAGGCACTGCCAGCTCCATGTTGATTATGCGTCCCACAACGTCGACTATCTCTGACGCTGGGCTCTGCGGGGTTAGTGCTGCTGGACATGGAGGAGGAGGAATGATGGTGGGTTTCGCACTTCGTGTTATCGCCACTGCAGCTCGATTTAAGGCAGTTGTCTGTACTACTGCCGCCAATCTTTATCTCGCTGGCGCTGCAGTAATAGTGGCTAGTGCCATCGCTGCGTGCATCGTGTATATATGATGCGCAGAGGCCCGTAGTAGAACGCAGATTGCGGCAGCCCTTGCTGTCGAGAGGCCCCTCAATGTCGGCGTGGCTTTTGCTGTTCGTATCATGCGACGTCACATATTGACGACTACTACTACTACCACCAGTGCTGCTGCTGCTCTTACAATTCAACAGCGAAGGGTAGAGAGTCGCGAAACTCCTCTCTTGTTCGTTTTTGCGGCTGTCGACGATGTTATCACGTGCTTTCTTGAAGGGACGGTCATGTTGTAAGGCACCTTTAAAGAACTCTTGTCGCTGCATCGGGTTTGGAAGCTCCTTCTGCTTTCGCTCATCCCTCCTCTTCTCTTGGAGAAGCTGCCATTTCCAGCTACACACTCACTGCTGCTGTGTGAGTGCTGACGGGTGGAATAGCCGCTTGGCAAGCTGCTCGCCGCCTTACCTACGAGGGCGCTCCCCACAGGCGACTTCTCGTTTGGAGAAGAGCTCAGATTAAACCCTATGGTGGTATTGGTACTGCTGCTATTGCTGTTGCTGCGTTTGCTGCTGGTGTGGTTGCCGCTGCTAGCGATGCTGAGGTTGCTGTCAGTGGTGGGACTGCTTGTGGTGCTGCTGCTACTGGTGCTACTAGTGCTGTACTTACGTAAGAGGACAGGCGCTAGCAGCAGCGCAGAATTTCTTACGTTGCACCAGCAGAGGTATGAGGAGATGTAAGAGGAGAAGGCAGCGCCGGAAGCTGCAACAGCGCATGCGAGGCCACCATTCATGACAGGTGTGTGTCTCAGCCGTGTCCCTGCTGCTTGCAGTCTCTGACAAGAAGGGGCTCCGTACACTGCTGCTACCAGTGGTTGCTGCATCATTAGCGGCAGCCGCCCGATCGGCGTGAAAGAGAGGCAGCAAGTGGAATCGTACAGCGGCGGCAGCGCCAGCTCCTGAGAGCATCGTTATATTTTTCAATAATGTGACCCCACGAGCAAGACAGTCGCTCGCAGTCATATACACAGGTGCAGCAGTAGCCGCAGCAGCACCTGGAAGTGTGGGCATAGCCCCAGGTGTCGCTGAGGTGTTGAATACTGCAGCAACAGGATGCTTCATTGCTCGAGTAGCAGCAACTGACCTCATACACAGCCGAGCAGATGCTGTGGAAAGCGCTGTGTTTGCCCTGGGCCTGTATACATATTATTAGCAGACTCCTCGTGTTTCCTTGTGGTTTTCTCTTCGTCATTTGTTGCTGGAGTAGCAGCACCAACAGCAGCAGTAGGAGCTGCACGTGGGGCTGCAGCGGGATGTGCCCCACCACAGGTCGACATTGTGGATATACACGAGAGGTCTGCATGCATTGTTGTGGTCTCAGCGTCAAGCAGGGTATGTGAAGTAGCGTTGTTTTCATTGTCAGCTTGCAACTGAGTGTTCTGTTCTTCAGCTGCGCGAGAACGTACAGTATCTACAAGGAGACCCTCGGGAGCCAGTAGCGACACTACTAACGTGCTGACATAGCAGCAATCATATCAATCTGTTTTGATGCTGTTGCTGTCGCGTCCGTGGCAGCAGTAGATGGCTTCGATGACGCGGCTTCTACTCTGGAAACGGTCTTCCGTCCTCCCGCAGCAGTGACAGCAGCAGCACGTGTTTGCTGCAGTTCATATATACGAGTCCAGAAAGCGGGCACCAAGGACGAGCGAAAAAACAAACACTTCCGCACGATATTTGTGAGTCGGATATCTCACGGTATCGTCGTTCAAGCTCTAGAAGAGCTAGCTGTTGTGGTAGCAGCGAGCGCTCCACCCCACGTCCATCTTGCTGCTGCTGTTGCTGTGCTACACACGACGGATTTATTATGGGATGCACATCAAAACAGGCTAAGAATGTCAACTCAGAACCTCCTGGTAGTACTGCTACTCCCATTACTACACTTACTGGAAGCAGTGGTTGCAGATGCTTGATAAGCGGGGAATGGCCGTGCTGCTCCTTCTCCAGTGGTGATAGTAGTGGCAGCAGTGTCTGCGTCTGTTGCTATTGGTGCATCGCACACAGAAATAGAATTTACTTCTACTGGTGCTGGTGCTGCATCTTCAAACAGAGTGGCAGGTACTCTTTCAACCAGGGCTGTCGGCGGGAAAACGGCTGTGGACCCCTCTGCGATGGAAGCACTGGGTGGTGGAATGCTCAGTGCTGCAGCATGGGCAACCTTCGCATGTCTACCTGCAGGCGCTGGTGGTGGGGGTGTCGGTGTTTCTGTAGCTCCGGTAGTGGCTGCTGTTGCACGATGGGGGGGGAGGACGGGGTAAAGGGCATTCTTAGAAAATGAAGAACAGACGAGGGAAGGAGATGTGGGCGTGTACACAGCATCGGTAGAAGAGTCTGATGGAAAGGCAGCGTACCAGCGCTGTGGTGGCTACTGCTGTAGACTCAGTACCACCTTCCGTGGCTCTGTTGACAACACATGTGCTGCTACTGTGTTTATTCCTCCTGCTGGTGTTGTCACTGTAACTGTGGGAGGAGACCTCCGAGGAAGGATGCACAGACGAAGTTCCATTCGTAATGTGCTGCTGTGATCAAGGCCGCGTACGTTTAACGTATATGATGATGAAGTTGTTGACAATACGCCTCTTCTCAGAATCCTAGGTGGTGGGCTGGTAGCACAGTAGGAATACAGATTGCCGGGTGTCGCTGTTTTTTCTTCCCGAAGAGCAGTGCTGGCTGCTGCCAGTGATAACTCTTTTCTACTCAGGTGACCAACATGATGACGCTTACTATAACTGCGGTTGCTGTTGCTGCTGCTCTTGCCATTCTTGGAGCGTGCGGTGTGGACGAGGCCGCTTTTTAGCAGCGGGGCGGCAACTGCTGCTGCCTTAGACGCCAACGAAGGGGGCAGCGGCACCATTATTGTATTCACGAACCACTCACAGTACCTCCCTCACAAACCTACGAAAAAAAACACGTATATGGGGACCTTGGATGTTGTGTGCGTGTATGTACACAAGTGGACAGGAGGCCGGCTATTGCTGCAGCAGCAAGAGCGACGAAGAATTTACTACTGCAGCGAATGCGGAAGTGGGAGACCGTAAGTTGTGGGAGCGTGGCAATGAAATTGGGGGGGGGGGGGGGGGGCTAAACTTTCGTTCACACCACAGGAACATTTGTTTGCTACGGACACAACGGAGAATGGTGGCGTAGTAAAAAGATGGAAACGTGTGCAGCCGCAATACTGCAGAGCGATATTCACTTCAGAATTTAGGAGTTCCACCGGGAGCTCGCACGGCTCCATCACAATACCACACGATTGTGTGTGTGTATGTATATATGAAATGAAAGCAGTCAGCACGCAGCACAGTGGAGTCATTTCTTATGAGTGGCTGACAGCATTAGCAATAGATACCTCCCTCTCAGTCTACAGAAGCAGTCGAGCGGCGGCACACAAGCCTGCGTACACGCACAGCCCAGAGGGAGGGGAGCCAGCAGCTGCTGCAGCAGTAATATTCGCAGGGCGCATACCGAAAGAAGAATTGCAGTAGTGCATGTGAGGCTTCCACAAACAAAGACACTATTACCTCACACACACGCACACCGACGTAAACAAATTTTAAAAGCATAGGAAAAGGGTAGTACAAAAGGAGAGGGCAGTCGTCAATGGCATGCACACAGCAGGCACGATAAAAACGTCTACTGAAATACACTCATTTGAGATACGTCCACGCCACAACTCACCGTGTCAAGAAGTATATGTGTACACACACACACACACATACACAAAGGCGTTCACGGGGAAACGGGACGGCTATGAACTAATAATACGGGCGTTTCTGTCGCCCCTGACGGGTCTCTGGTGAGGCCAGCGCTGCTGTCCTGCTGACGCGCTAGTTGCCATTGAACTGCTGCTTGTGCAGCTTGGGAGGAGGGGTGGGAAGGCAAGGAGAGTGCGAAACGTGGAGCTGGGGCAACGGAAGAGATAAAGCAGGAGCTTAACCAGTTTTTTAGGGCCCTCATTATCCGGACAAAAGCCGATTTTGCCTGCCTTGTAACCGTTAGAATTTCTTTTATGGTTCAGTGGGTGTTGGAGCTCCTTTTTTTGCGTCCGCTACTGTTGCTGCGGCAAGACGAAGACTTGCAAAGTGGACGCCCCGAGGTGCAGCGGTAAACCAGAACGCATCTCCAGCATGCAGATGTCAAGAAAAAGACCATAAAAAGAGCCGGGATCAGAAGGAAAGTCAGGAGGGTCGCATGTACACCACAACAGCAGTACTGTTGGTCCTCCAGTACTCTATAAACAAAGCAACCACACGGGCTACGCAGCCAAAACAACCGCGGGGGGTTGTTCAGCAAGGACACACGCAGGCACACAGGCTGTGACAGTAGCCGCAGGATCAAGTCTTGGCGTCCCCCCTTGTTGGTCTCCCCACAGGTTTGCATGCGCTCCGTTATATGACCACCATGCATACAAGGGAGACACACAGGCGGTTGTGGTACATCGTTTAAGCGACATTCTCATACTGTTTGATGAAGCAGGGCTAGAGGACATATGAACGTACAGATCAACTTGTCTCCTTGATGGTTGTACAAAAAGATCATGCGTATGTGCAGGACAAAAACACGCGAGTCTGTATGCTAGGGCAGGATATGCTGCCCTCCGTAGGGACGCTCCGACTGGTTGGTAGTGCTACTGCTGCCTCTGCTATTGTGACATGGGGGTCTCCCAGTGGGGGGTGCTATCTCACACTCTGCCACGAAATCACGGCCGTCGCTGGTCTTCTGCTATAATAACTGTTTTAGCTGGACACAAAAGCAGTGATGCCTGCAAGTGTTGCAGTTGCTGTAGATCCC